>NW_009928602.1:0-14803 GCF_000696875.1 Nestor notabilis
GTCAGCGAAAGCGGAGCTTCTGCCGACGTGAAACGGGTGTTCTGAGGCGCCGGGCAGCTGTAAGTAAAACCCGCTTTCGGACGTTGCTCACTAAAGTTTGTTTTCCACCCCCAGTGACAACTCGCAGGTTTTTCAGCCTTACGTGCTGCGAACTCGCAGGAACAGCACAACAGTTACGAGCCGTCATAGCATGGTGAGGAATCGTAAGCATGTTCTGTTTACACCTAACAAAAAGTAATTGAGCTAGAGAAATGAAGTTAAACTTGATTTGTATTTGCATTGTGCATCCCAGCAAGCTGCCAGGCTGCAGAATATGCTTTTTTTCCCAGCTGTAGCTGCAGCCTGCAATGAAATAATGCTGGTGTGTTACCTGTATGTCCCCAAGAAGACAACAGCAGCCGAAGCTGTGTGTGCTTCAGCTTAAAGTTAATTTGGACCTGACCATGGGCTGGCCCAAGAGAAAATTGCTGCCACCGTTAAAAGTCTTCTAATTTGTTGTAAAAATGGAAGAGGGGATCGAGTCTTCATTGACCTCTTTGTCTGACGTGATCTCTCCTTGCAAAGGCTGAACACTACATGTCAGAAAATTACTTAAAGAAGAGTAATTTGCTGGGTGATATCCTGCTCTCTGTTATTTAAGTCTGATAGTAACAGTGCTGCTGTTTATCCTGTCAAAGATGGTGCATTTCTTCTTGTTCTATCACATCAACTCAGGGATCTATATGCTCTTTTCCACTGGAAATTTTCTTTCTCATCTTCAGGCTAGGGAAAAGTTCTACAGGCTTTGAGAAAAGCAATATTTAAAGTCCAGAAATAGGTTTCTCTTCTATGTCTTGTTATGAGCTGCCTTAAAAATAAGAATCTAACATTTTGGAACTCAAATCAGAAGGTGTTACAGAGGGCACATGGGCACCCTCAATGGGAACTGTTGGCCCATTTGTATGTGATGGTGGCCAAAGTTCCAGAGGAATGAGATGTGTAAAATTCTATGCAATTGGAAAATTGCAACAGTAAAGTTTTTAGGGAGTGTCATTCAAAACTGAGCTGAAACATTGGGATTTTTCCTTTATAATAGCCAGCTCCTTGAGTAAGTTAATACAGGAGTTTGTCACCTTGCTCTGGGCAGCAGGGAATTGTATAATGCTCAAAGTTTCACTTAGAGTCTCTCAGTTGTCGCATGGCAGTTTGTGTGTTTGAGATGCTGAGCACTATCTGCGGGCAAGCCTGAGCTCTGTGCCACTTGCTGAGTGATAGAATGAATTTGTAAGTTGTAAAACAAGTCTTCTCTCTTGAAGGTCAGTGTTTTCTTTTTGCGACATGATTTGAGTCATCCACCTGTAGTTGTACAGCTCATTTTTAATTCACTAAGGACGCAAGTGATGGTGAATAGGATGTATGCAAGGTGCTGAGGTGTGATTTAATCATTGTGGCTGTCCCTTTTCTTTTCCTCAGTTATTGTCATCATCTCCTATTCGTATTCCTAGTAGCCGACTTCATCAGATCAGAAGGGTGAGTGTAGTTTTTATCTGTGTATTTAGTAACAGAATGACAAACATTATATAATAATGAAGTACTTTAATGGGAGCTTCTTTCCTGTTGAGTTTTTCAAGTACTAGAGAAAACCCAGTCTTTTTTAAGATTCAGTTCCAACAAGGAAGCATCCTTGCAAGGTTTATTGTTGTCATGTTTAAGCTACCTTGCATTTTTGATGTATTGATTCATTTAAGAGAAACTGAGCTGGGCTGGTAGCTCTCTTTTCTTTCTGGAGTTGTCCTGCTGTTTGTATTTCACTTCTAATGGCAAGATATTGAATCGTGAGTGCTATTCCAACTACCTGTGACAAAGCAAATGTTATGGGGAAACTGAGGATGTTTATCTCCTGCAGGAGGAGGGAGTGGATTTAATGAACCGAGAAACAGCACATGAAAGGTGGGTGTTATTCAAACAAGATGATAAAATAGCCAGAGTTATCCTCTTTGTAGCTACTGATGGGGTTTTTTGTATTCTAGGGAAGTGCAGACAGCAATGCAGATAAGCCAGTCATGGGAGGAAAGCTTGAGCCTGGTAATCTTTTTATAGATGTTTCCTATTTAATTCTACTATTACACTCAACTGAAGAGTTTAAAAAAGAGAGACATTAACTGTGCAAGTAACTGAAGAGGAACTTAAGTTCATCTGCTTTAGCTATTTTGTGCATTTGGCCCAATGACTTCCCACTAGAAGGTTGTGCCTTGGATTCTAAGGTGGTGTCCTGTGGCAGTGTTAAGTCTGAAACCTTGTGTTTACAGAGCGACAATGACTTGGACAAGTCTGAGAAATCTTCCTCCCCAAAGAGAATAGACTTCATTCCAGTTTCGCCTGCACCTTCACCTACAAGAGGAATAGGAAAGGTAGGAAAAGTGAAATACCAAACTAATGAGAGAACACTTTAGAGTTTTAGCCCCAGGTGAATTGTGAGGACTTGTGTAACTTCACAAATTGATAGTTTTAAAGAAAAACCACAACCCAAACCCACATTTTACTTGTTTCTAAAAATCAGATCTTTGCCATCTTAGAGCCTGCAGAGTTTCAGCAATGTCCCAGTTCTGCCACTCTGAATGTTTGCAGTTGCTGCTGTTTGTACGATGTTGGGATGGGTCAGGATCCTGGTTCTAGGGAAGCTGGAACAGGTCATTACAGCAATCAGATTTGGACATGATCTTCAGCTGCTTAAGTGGGGGCTGCTGGGGAAGAAACACCAACATTGGAATGTATCGTGTAAAGTAAGAGTGTAGGCAAAGACTAGAAGCTGCAGATCTGTGTGGTGAGGAGGATGAAAATATATCTGTCAGTTATGGAAAGGAAGGCATAAATCACTGTGAAGGAGGACTCTGGTGTGCAGAACTTGCACTGAAGACTGATGGCAGATGCTGGAGAAAGGGGATATGTGTATATTGGATAAACTACCTTTTCCAGTGAGGACTGGAAGACTGAAATGTAGCACAGAGAAACTGGTTACTTTGTTATATATATGGGCTGCTTGACCCTGTTTTCACCCTCTTTTGTGATTCTGCTTTTGTACTGCTATGTTTTATTGCATGGAGCATCATACTAGTGCTGAGTAAAGGTGTTCTTAGTGTAACCGTGATGCTGACAGCTGCTCCTGTACCTTTGGAATCACGACTGTAAAGCAGTAGTAAATAAACTTGACAGAAAACAGTTCTTGGGCTTAGCTTTGGGCATTCATGGGCTGAGCTCAAATGGGCTGCAGAGCCACAGAGGCTCTCTTCTATCTGGGCTAATGTGTTAAGTTTTCAGGTCAGATGTGTTCTGAGTAAACTCCACCTGTTTGTTGCAAGTCCCTTGAAAGAAGCAAATCATGAGTACTGTACTGCTGCTTCTAAATGTAACAGGAAGACCAGAAACAACTCTCTTATTTAGAAAACAGCTTCTATTTCCATTTCAGATTTCCTGTGGGTTTGAATTTCAGGTTAATCTCAGCAGTATTGCTTTAGGCAGTCTATTTTTGCAAGTTAAGGTTTTAATGCTTCTGAGATTGTGTTTGATCATCTCTGCCTTACTCTATTACCAGCTTTCCTTAATTGGGGATGTTTTTTTTGGAGGTTGGGGTGAAACAGCTGAGTATTTTAAAGGGAATTCTGAAGTACCTTCATGTGATGTTTTCTGCAGCAATGTTTTTCACCATCGTTGCAAATGTTTGTGAGCAGTAATGGATTACCTCCAAGCCCTATTCCCAGTCCAACAAGACGATTCACCAAGTAAGTAACATCTGCAAGGTACAGGTATACACTGGCTTAAATTGCAAGGCTGGCATGAAGATTGGCTAAAGCTGATGTGAAGGCGTTGAAAGAGATTTTAGTTTTGCAATAGCTGAAGTATTGCCACATAAAAATGCTCTGAAAGTTCAGCCTTTACCAGTAGTAGCTTTATGTGGGTGCTCCTACAGAAGCCTGTGTCAACTTTAAACTAGACTTGGTAACTTGTGGGAACATTCCTAGGGATTTCAGATGAATTTTAACTTTTTCAGCATATCAATTTTATATATTAAATGCAATTTAGAGATGGACATGGTTGACATAAGGATGTGGTGCACTAAGGGAAGGAGAAAGCCCTGGAAAATGTACTACAACTTTGTGTGGCAGATAACCTGCTGTAATAGGAGGCACTTCTAGGTTATCTATGTATTTAGACTCCCTAAGCATTCCAGTTGTGCAGGAATAGCTTTAAAGAACGTTTCATGTGCTGTGGTTGTGTTGATTTGATGCTAGGTATGGTGGAACAGGCCTGACTGACTATTGATATTCTCTCTCTAGCAGGAGGAGTCAAAGTCCTATTAACTGTATCAGGCCCAGTGTTCTTGGCCCCATTAAGAGAAAAGGTATGTGTATTTAAAGTATCAGATGTTTTATCTAATCCCTACTGGGATATAGTTTTGCAGCTGGATGCACTTCTCTTTTCCCTGGGTTTTTTTTTGTGTCTGTAAATGTAAAGCACTTGTATCCACAGTGAACTGGAATCTGCCAGTTGTAACTTAAAAATACAGTGTAAAATAGCTAGTCCAAAACAAGAGAATGAAAACCTTTAAAAGCACCTATTGCTTGAAAGAGGCAAACTTTTATTACACATCAAATGCAATGTTATGAATATTCCTAAGCCCTGACATTCCTAAGAGTACCACTGTGCAGTGCACACCCTTCAGATCATCTTAGGAATGTTGCTTATCATGCAGTATCTGCTAAACTTAGTACTGAATGTTTGTTTTCACTCTGAAAGTTCAGAAGGTGAGTGTTTAGAGAAGTGGAATAGATGAGTGCTCTTTCCTCCTTGAGGGGGAAAACTGCATTCTTTCCTGGAAGTATTCCATGTTAAGGATATTTAAATTACAGCCCAGAACAAGTCTCCATAGTAGAACTGAAAGATTGAGGTGTTTACAAGCGCACCTCTAGCTATGCTGCTTCCTTCTGTATTTTAACTTGGGCATTCTCAACTGCACCAAAAGCATCTCCCTTTATTTCACAAGACTTGGTCTTCAAGAGAAGTTCTTGGTTACCGTTATTTTAGGGCTGCTTGTTCTGTCACATAAAGAATGTTGTCTAATTTACACTGAATTGACAGGGAAGAGACAAGTTTTCCCATGCATGCCAATTCTATCTGGGCTGTTATTTTCTATGAATTTTAGAGGCATTAAATATTGAACAAAAATTTATCAGGCTCAGTAGGGAATAAGTATTCACTTTGTGTTACTTCCAATGTTTTATGGTACGCTTTACCCAGGTTGTATTAAAAGCAGGTGAAGGGCAGGCTTTCCTCACCCTATCCATGTGCTCTTGTGGAGCATCTTTTACAAAGTGCAGATCTGAGTTTGCCTTGAAATATTGAGGAATTTTCAATGTTACTTAAATTTAAGATATTCAGCCCATTTTGATGTCCCTAATTTTTTTTCCTAAATACATAATCTTGTTATTTCTGAATTTTAGCAGGAGCTTTACAGTTCATATTCTATAGATGTGACATGGTAACAAAGGGGCACCGTGATATGTGGGAGGAGAAAGGAATGTATTGAAGAACATTTCTATAGGGAATAAATGCTGGTGCACTGTGCAGTGTGTTGGAGCAGACTTGTCTTTGTGAAATTTGAAGTTACTTAAGGTGGTGGTTTGGGTTTTCCTCATTTCTGTGTAAGGCAAGTATTTTATAAATGGGGTTTTTTGCCCATTCAGCTTGACAGAAGCTGTTATTCCTTCCCTTTGAAGAAGGGAGTGTACCCTCATGAGGTAAAGAAAGTTTAGGAGGTTTATCAGTCTTTTATAAACCAAGTTGTAGTATAATTCTCTTGCATAACATATATTAGTATATACTTTGGTTTGCAATACTGCTTAACCTCTGTCAGCTTTTCAAGCTGACACCACAACTGCTGTGAAGTGTAGGTAAAAAGCCAGAACATTTCTTTCCATTTCGTATGTGTTTGTTGCCAACCTAAAAATGAAAATACACTGTAGCTGAAATGGGCTTTTTTAAGCTCCTCATTGGCAAGTTCATGATATTTCCAAACATGTCTATTGTAGAGGAGCTACTCATGAGCCTGCTCGTTCACAGGGCAGATTATACTAAACAGATTATATGTATGCTCCTCATCATGCTTAATCTTCTAATATCAGTAGATGATTAGAGGTACAAAGATAGTCCGATCCACTATGAGTAAGTGGAAATGCATACACAGGCTGTTTTGTTTTCTATTCAGCTCTTGTGTAGCAGTGTACATGTGCATCAGAATTTGTTGTCTGCAGGAGGGTGAAACTGTGAGCCAAGCTGCTGTTCCTGCTTTCATAATCACTAAGAACTTTAATCTCCCTATTTTGGTTTATGTCAGTCTCTTCATCTCAACTGCTTACTTAATTTTAAGTCACAGTAATTAGTTTGCTTTAGATTGTTTTGCCTGATTGTACTCCAAGTAGCAAGTGCCTAGTTTTATGTCGTTGAGATTGTTGTAGCCCTTCAGATACTGCTGAAGCATTAGTTCAATTAAGGATGGACTGGATGGTTATACAACAGCATCAAATTAATGTCTTACCCAAGTGCTTGGCTGGCTGAATTAGAGGATTTGGGTTACAACAGCCTTGCTCTGTCATGGGACAATTCTCTCCTTTACCATAGACAAATGTTAAATGGACAGACATTCCAGAGGCTCAAGTGAGTTTGATTATTTGCACTCTTTTCCTTAGGTGAAATGGAAACTGAAAGTCAGCCAAAGAGACTTTTTCAAGGAACAACCAACATGCTTTCTCCAGATGTTACACATCTGACCGATCTCAGTTCATGGTAAACTATTTCATGTGCCCTGAAATGCCAAAACAGGGAGTGTGCATTGATCACAAGTGTTCTTGTTCTTGTTTGTTTTCCAGGGAAAAAATACTTTGCATGGAGCTTGTGTATGCATGTTACTGGGAACTGCTCCTTTGGTAGCGTGACAATGTTCCTGCTCCTTTGATCAAATCATCCCGAGCAGACTCTAACCTAGATTTTGTGTATAAAACTTCTGTACTGAATATGATTGTTACAAATCCCTGTTGGTTCTTAAGCAAAGTTCCTTTTGAAGATCCTTCATTATTTCACTGTGTTGTAGGTGGTGCTCATATAGTATCTGTGGTATTTTGTCTGCATAGTCTGAAGATGTGTGTGTGAATAGTGACTGTGCTTACATAGTTCATGGTTTTGTTCATGGTTTTTAGGAGTACAGTCTCTCCTTTATCAGGATTCATTAAAAACTGAGCTCTCTTTTGTGTCAGGAGTCAGAAAATAAGTATTGTAAAGTATCAACTCCATTACTGCAATTTCAGTTTAGTTGCAGACTTGAAACTGTTTAGAGATACTTTGTTCATATTGCTTCCAGCATAAATTGTAAACGCATCCATTTATGCCCTCTGTAATCTTGTATCCAAGACTTCAAAATCCAAACACAAGAATTCCTTACAAGGGCAAAACAGGTTTCAAAATGTTGCTTTGAGTAGTGCAACATTAAAGAATGCTAAGTAATGACATTGTTGCTGCATTGCTGATTAGGTTCTTCTTATTCCTTTCTATAATCTTTTAAGGTTTTATTCTCATTAATTGTCGTCTTTCTATGACTGATTAAAATGAGACTGATGATTTACTCTGCATGTTAAAAAGAAAAAAGAAATTCTGCTCCTCATTCCCATAAGGAGCATGAATATGTCTATAACATGCTACAGAAAACAAGGAGTCTTCAGGGCTGCCAGTCTTGCAGGAAAGACTGAGTGGTAGTATAGGTCTCCTACACCTCTACAAGGCTTTATACATTGGCTTCGTACCCACAGTCATTGTGCCTCTGTTGCTGAAGAACTTTTCCTTCTTCCCCAGTCTGTCTTCAGATATTCTTGATGGGAGCAGCAGCAGTGTTGGCTCGTCCTCTGACTCACTGACTAAAGGCAGCATAACCACAGAGTCTCCAGTGACATGCTCCAACTCATGCTCTTCGTTCATTCTGATGGATGATCTCTCACCTAAGTGACTTAACCTGTGTCTGGTTGTGCTGTTTCCTCACTGTACACTCGTACAGAGAAATGAACTCTCATTCTTGAACCATTAACACGAGGATTATTGAAAGAAAACTATTCTTGTTCCTTAATCCTTGGTGACTTTCCAGTGATTTTGATTTTTCCATTTAATGGACGTTGTAGACCATATTAATGTCTGTTTTTGCAAATTTGTGGTTTTTTTTAAACAAGATGTCTGCTCAGATTATACTAACTTCTTGCTTTCAGGAACTTGCATACACTATTTGGTTCCAAGAATAGGTATCTGCCTAGTAGTGTTGCAATTTGTAGGAGAATACTTCTATTATTATTGTGGTCACTATGTCTAGGGAGGAGGGATTTGAAAATACTGATTTATTCTCTGGCACTTCTACCATTGAGTAAAAATATTCTCCTTGGTGTTTTTTTTTTTTTTATTTTAATTTTTTTTTTATTTAGTCACTAGCTAAAAATTCTCTTATGGAAGGGAGAAAAAACTTCTCTTAGTGCTGCTAGTCGTTTTTCTTACAGTGGGTGTGGAAATCTCCCTCTCTTACATTAAAAACCCACAACAAAATGATTGGCACTTTTGCCACCAGTGAAGAAATAAGAGTCCTCTACAAACATGATTAAAATAGCTGCATAGTTCTCTCCCCAGATCCTTTACCCTACAGATTTTATGAAATAAGGTCAATATTCAGCAAGGTTTGGCCAAGGAAAATGAATCCATGCCTCGATCTAAGAGATACAGTGCAGATAACGGAGTTATTTAAACTACTGTGTAGGAGAACCATGTGTGGCACCGCCGATGTCTCCCGTGGCATTGAGGTCATAGGTATTTTTGTGCCTTAGGGGACATTGTTACAAAATGATGGAATGTAAAACCAGAGGGGTGGGTGGGGAAAGCCCTTTTGTGTACAGCTTCTTACAGAGTGCTCACCAGAACCTGTCCTGGAGGCTGCTTTCCTTAGTGCTCCTCTCCGAGTGCTGTGGGCAGCCCAAGACAGCAGCCAAGGTGATGCCCTCTGCAGCTGCATTTACACCTTCATTGGTCATGAGCAGGGCAAATAGCTGAGCAAAGGTTCCATGTCTAAGGAAAGACTTAAAAGTTTGGATTGAACATGAGCTCTGCGAATTGCTTGGCTTATATTTGAGCTCTGAGCAGGCTTGCTACAGTACCTTGGTCAGTCTGAGGTAAGACAAGAGATATTTTACTTTTTAAAGACTTTAACGGGGCAAAATAAATCCGTTTGTAATCTACTGTGTTATGCTATTTATTATTTATAACTATGTAAAAAGTCTGTGGTGATGAATTATAGTATTTTTTTATGATTGAATAAGTTTTTTATGTTCAGTAATTGCTGGCTGGTTTGTATTTAATACGCAACGTTGTCTGCCAGAATCATAAGCTTCCAGTTTTGAATGTTTGTAACATAAATGCTTTTGTTACCTAAAAGTACAACTTCTGATCTTTCTGAAAGAAAATAGCACTGAATTTCAAGTAAGATGATGTGCTTGAAAAGGGAGCACAAGCTCTGGCAATACTGTCTGGCTAAAAAAGGGGAGGGGGACAACCATAGTTATTTCTGTTCTGAAGAAGCCATTAAGTTCCCAGAAGACATGTACATACCAGATTATTTTTCAAAGTGTTTCCATTCAATTGTAAGAAATACCATCACGGGCCAACAGTGGCACTTTTATTTGTATTCTCCTTTTTCACCTGTGGAGCATTAGTTCCCCACCTTGAATAAATGTGCATATTGTAAAATACTGTCCATTGGTGCCATTTTTAAAGGAGCTCTGCAGGACTGAATGTTCAGTTTATTTGTATATACCCAGTGCTATTTCTTGACTTTTTTTGATGTCTTAAATTGCTTAAATATTTTTTTTATTCATGCTTGTATCCTCTCTGCCTTCCTGGTGCTGGAAGAATGCTGCTTTGACATCTGCAGGACATTGATAAACAGTATCTGTGATAAAATTCAACCTGGTACCTGTGCCCCAGTTTCATCATACAGTGCTTTTACTGGGACTGTGGTGTAGAAATCTGAACAGGGGGTGGCAGAAGGGGGAAACCTATTGCATGCTTTCCTACAAGTGAGAAGAGCATAGCTATTGCTTATTTTTGGCTAACTTACCTGTATAATCGATGTATTCCAGATTTGTTTGTTAGTGGAGAGTCTTCAAGTGCTGGCCTTTGTAAACATTAGAATGTAAGCTTCATAAAGCAAACGCACATATACTCTTGTTACAGCCGTTTTTGGAGTGTTCTGGCTATTCCCCACTCTTCAGAAGTCATTGCTCTTTTATAAACTATATCTGTAACACAGACACAGACTCTCTCTTGTTTCAGAATGAGTGGCATCGTGCAGGGCAGTGGGAAGCACCTCAGACCACGTTCTCTTTCACACTCACAGCTGTAAGGCAACATGTTCACTTCAAAACTGAGTTTTCTAATACTTTAATAGCTGACATTTGCACTTACCTGCATGTGAGTTGCTGCTCCTTACAGAACCCATCTTTGTGGCAGTGTGAAGGCTGGTACAGCACACTGGCTAAAACTGACTAGAAGGTGCACTTCTGCTTGTCTGTAATGAATTAGATACCAGTGTGGGGAAGCAGGCCAGCTGGGGCTGGTAGGCAGCTTTAGTATATAACTACTGACATATTTCACTGGTTTTTATGACCTCACCAGACTTACTTGTGCTGAATTGCCATACGAGTGTCTGAGAATTCCTGTCTCGCCTCCCCCTCCTTTTTTGTTTTAAATAAGGAACCATTAGTGCAGATCTATTGCTGAGAATCACCAGTGATGACTTACCTTTAATGTTGTAACTGGTGAGAAGCAAGTTTCAAATACCAGCGTAATTCCAGCAGCATTTTAGATGGGCTTTTTAATGTGTTCATGAGCCCAGCATTACGCTGTTGGGTCTTTGACTAGCACTGCCTTTAGATCAGACCTGAACCATGCTGAATCCTCATTTCATGGGCTTAAAATGCTGGAAGGGTTTTACCAATGCTTTAGAAAAATGTGTGTGTCAGCTGTGGAACTCTGTATGTTTTGATAATATCAAGTGTTCTGAATCAGGAAATGGATTGCAGTATGCATGTTTCATTCTCCTTCATTGAATTTCAAATTGGGGATCGTAGGCCCAAAAGCCTGTATTTAAGGGGCTGTTTTTCTGACTGTATGTGATTAAATACTTTCTTCTACAATGAAAGTAATTAAACTGTCAGTGGGTGAGGATGTAAATCTGAGTCCTGCAGACTTCATTGGAAAACTCCTTGAAATACACAAGGAAAGCTACGCTGGGGTTTGGTTTTTATAAGTAATGTTAAAAATAGAGCACTCATTTTAACAAGTCAAAATGTTAAAAACCATTTTAAATGTAAGACTTCAGCTTGACATGTTTCTTGAGCCAGACCCACACTGGGGGCTGTATGCAGAGGTTAACCTGAGCAGGCTTAGGAGGATGTGGAACTTGTATTCTGGTGCACCAACACAATAGACTAGTCTTGGAAATCATGTTTTGTAGATATTCACGTTCTTACCTGTAGACCCTCCTAATGTATTTGTGACAACAAAGGCAAGAACTTGTTTTTCCTGCCGGAATTTCATCTGCATACAATCTTCCTGGTAACTTCGTAATAAAACAGCTTTGCATTAACATGGATTCAAATATTTCATGAAGTCATAGGATTGTTTTATTTGCTTTTTTAGAGTAAAGGCCAAGGAATATTTTTGGAGCGGTACAAACTGCCTCTTGTATTCCAAGGCTGTTACAGGAATGGCAGTTGTCCATAGTAAGTGGAAAGGGATTTTGCCCACCATTCAATATTCCCGTCTCTCTTGGGATCTGTTAACTAAGCCTTAGCAAAGTCGGTGGTTGATAGAAGTTGGGTCACTGGAGGTACCAGATGACCCAGTCAGAAGGAGGTAGGAACCAGCTCCTTTCAGTATAAATTAGACTTTTACCCCTGAATGCAGACCTAGCTGATCCCTCTCATTTTCAAATGAAGAAGGCATTTTTCAAGCAACTGAGACTTTCATGACAGTCTGGGGTGTTCTTGCCAGTCAAAATTGGAGTCCCACTTGTCTTGGGTTTAGCCATGTTTGGAGAGGGCAGGGAGCTGGTGGTTGGGTTTCCTGAAGGGCTGGTTATCTAGGACCTTGGCTATCAGCCTAAAGTCAAAAGTAGATGTTGTCTTAGGGCAAGAATGTTTTCTGAGGGAGTAAATGCGTGGGTTGTAGCATGGTAAGTCTGGGTTTGCTTCCTGCTGTGGATGAGGAGGCTTTGTGTAAGCGGGTTGTGGTGGCTGCTGGCCTGGCGCTGCCATTCCCATAAATACAAACGCACCCAACTTCCACTTTCAACTTGTACATGTACCTCAAGGCTATCCTTTTATTAGTGTACTGGGCACTTAAGGAAGTCTCTTGTTTCAATCCAAACCGTTTTACATTAAAGCTGCTTTTTATTACTTGCTTTTAGATCTTAAAGCCTTTTGATATGGGGTCTATTGAGCCTTGGATTTGAGTCTTGCCTCTGATTAGCATGCCAGGGCCAACGTTTTCCTTTTAAACCTGGAGCAGTTTGTTTTATGCTGCTTGCATTATAAAGTTGGGAAATACAAAGCAGGTAGGTCCTTGCTGTTAACAAAGAATGCATGTTAGCTTTGGTGAACATGAAAGATTGGGGCGGGGGGGAGCTTTAGAAGAAATAACACCTGAAAACATAATAACCTGGTTTTAGTGAACCAATTCAGCTGGTTTGATACCAGACTATTTTTAACTGCAGGCAATAATCTTTTGGATATATCATTAGTAATATGACACAATCCAATGTGCTTTTGCCCCCAAACACTTCTCCTTGCTGTAAAGCAAGAACTTACCACTGAAAGGCCACGAGATTTGTTCATCTCTCACACACAGAGGCCTGTCTCAGTCTCTCAATAACGGTTTGCAGTTACAGCCCGCTGTGATTCAGCAGGGCCCTTCAGGACACCAGGCTGTGGAGCAGCTCCTTTCTGCCCCAAAAGCATCACCTTACACAGTAATTCCAACTTTAGTCTCTGTTAGCTTATTTCTGAGGGCCTTTTATACAAACGCAATATTTGATGTTAGTTGCCGTAGGTTGACTGTCTGTGGTAAAATTCCTTGTGCAAGTCTCTTGTTCTGGGGTATAACAGAGTTTGGGATTTTGGGTTGTTTTGGAGATAAGGCAATGTGTGATTTTTCTGGAAGAATTATCCATCGTGTGTTAATTCTGCGAGGCATTTGGATACAGTTTGTGCAGAAGTAACTCCTGTTTAACAACATGAGTCCGGTGCATCTTGGAGGCAATGACATGTGCTTGCTTTTCCAGAGGTTGACTGGTTTAACCTTTGCAGCACCTAAAGAAACCTGCATCCTGCTGCAGCCCCCACTGTGTTGGAGCTTCCACCAAAGTGAAGTAAGTTGGCAGAAGTGCCAGGCTATTATTTGTATTGGGGGAGGTTATAATGCACACCATGAAAGCCCTATGGTACTAGAACAACAAGATTTTCCTTGCCCCAAATAATTTGCAACTTAAATTTGTCATGAGAGCTGTAGTGCACGGTTGGCAATGGTTCAGTATGAAATGTTAGGATCTGTACCGTGCAGGTAGGAAGCAGGTGGCTTAAACCATGACCCATCAAAAGCTATGGGCTATAGCAGAGTAAAGAATGTTGCTAAAGTTTTAGCTAGTCCAGAATTGAAATGTTGGATCTGGCCTCTGACAAAGCAAACCCTTTGTTCTACGTACCTCTAACGCTGTGGGAAAAATTCAACTACTGCCACAAACAGCAGCTCAGTCTCAAGCCTCGATAAGTGTCAACACTTCTCTATTTATAGAATCATAGAATGGTTTGGGTTGGAAAGGACCTGAAGATCATCCAGTTCCAACCCCTCTGCCATGGGCAGGGACACCTCACACTAGACGATGTTGCTCAAGGCTCTGTCCAACCTGGCCTTGAACAGTGCCAGGGATGACCAGAATCTCCAAGAATTTGGAAGAAAAATAAATGTGACAAGGGGAGCTAGAATCAAACTGCCTCTATGGCTGTGATGTGTGAGTATTGGTTTGGAAAGCCATACAGAGAACAAAGTAGGGTGGGGACAAATGTGCTTTAAATAAGAGTTGAGGATGTGCTGTGTATCGTACGTGTAACATCTTGATCGTGTGCAAGAACAGACTGTGAAAGAAATGGCTTTGTGTGGGAGAAGTGACATCAAAGCCTCAAAGAACCAGTGCTGTAATAGGAAACATTTGCCTTTTGAGGACTGTTATGGCTGCTGGTCACTTTTTTATTTATTCCTTATTCTTTTCCCCTCCTGTAGTAAAACCCAGCAGCGTGAGCACTGTGAGGCAGCTCGGGTAGGGTGGGCCACATGGGCAGCAAGGAGGGGTACGGAGGGCTCGCCGAACTTGTGTGGACTTCCACAGCTTCCCTTCCACCCCCTTTACGGTCAGTAGCATCAGCCTGGAAGGTTCTGGTTGCATTTGTGGGCCAACCAAAGCAAGGCTGGATGCTCAGTTCTTGTCTTTAGCAGAATAGTTACTGAACAGGATTGACAGCTTCCGTCAGACATGTGCTGGACATCAGTGGGCAAAACTCATGTCAGGAGAGGGAAAATGAGAAGGGAATTTAGGGTGTAGGAGTGAGACAAAGATGCCCAAAAAGCTGTGGGTGCAGGGGGAGGGGGCATGAGGGACCTGGTAGAACAGAGTGCCGTAGCTGGAGGAGCAGGA
>NW_009928602.1:15280-41269 GCF_000696875.1 Nestor notabilis
GGAATGTGGCCCTGCCCGTGGCAGGGGTTGGAGCTGGAGGAGCTTTAAGGTCCCTCCCAACACAAACCAGACTGGGATTCTATGAAAGCGATGGTTTCGTGTGAAGTGTCATGGTTATCCTTGTTGCCAACAGAAGGCTCCTGCCAAGGAGGAACATTTGTGATGTGGGTGTACACAGAGGTTAAGCCAGCTGTGCCACAGCCACGTCTTCTATCTTGCGCTTTTTGGGGTTTATCAGGTATTTTTGGGAGAGCATCTGAAGGTTTCCAGCCTTGCTTTGCAGTAGCAAGAAGAAACACAGAGCGTGTAGAACTGACGATGGGCAGGAGCGCTGGCACATGCAATGCCGATTGAGCTGGGTGGGTACTTGGGAAGAGCTGTGGGAAGTTACGGGGAGGGGATGACCACAGGATGGCGTATCGTGGCTTGCAAAGCACGGAGCAGTGTTTCGTGAAGCGCTGGGAATCCCGGCTGGAGCATCTAAACCGTGCTCATCCTGTGGCTTCTCCGGGTTTCTTTTTACTCACAGTGTAACCTCTTCCTTTCCCAGTCAGTGCCAGCTTCCCAGAGTGAGGTTTGCACTTCATTGTACTAATAACCTAAAAACTGACACAGAAAAGGCAGATGCTCTTTGGTTGTAAGGAATAATACAACCCTGTGCTGAGACTTCAATTGAATTTACTGACAACCTGATATGAATGAATAGGCTCTATCACAGCAAGAGAGCTTTTCTAGGAGTATATTACACAGTGGCTGTTTTCCCAGCCCTGTGAAGTCTTTTAGAAGCATGCTGGGCATATTTCAGTTGCTTTCAGTGAATTTCAAGCTGGGTTTTTCCCATCAGACCACACGCAGGAAGCACCTTTCTGTTATTTCTCTGCGCAGGCACACACAGAACCTGGATCTTGGTGAGTTTACAGCAGTTGCAGCTGTTTAACCTGCAGTGCACAGAGAACATCTGCCTGCATGGAGTGAGCATCCCACCAGGCACCTGTGCTCCAATGCTGTGTCCAGGTGAGTGCTTGGGCAAGCCTGGCTGGAACTTGGCTTGGTGTCTGCTGCTGCTGTTGACATAGACTGCATTATTTACTGAAAACCAAACTGAAAGAGGTTTGATTTAGATCTACCCTCTATTTGTAGATCTATTTAGCTCTTTAAGCTGAAGAGGGGAGACTGACATAAGCTCTTAGGCAGCTCATCCCTGTGAGGGTGCTGAGGTGCTGGCACAGGGTGCCCAGAGAAGCTGTGGCTGCCCCATCCCTGGCAGTGTTCAAGGCCAGGTTGGACACAGGGGCTTGGAGCAACCTGCTCTAGTGGAAGGTGTCCCTGCCCATGGCAGAGGGTTGGAACCGGATGAGCTTTAAGGTCTCTTCCAGCCCAAACCTATGTTTCTATGGTCCCTTCCAACCCCAATTCTATGATTCAATGTAAAGATAAGCAAGTATCAACCCTGGGCTGTGTGCCTGCAGGGTTACAGCATGGGTCTGTGAGGGTCCGACCGCTGCCCTTCTAGCTCTGTGGTCTAACCCAGCATAGCAAGGAGGTGAGAGAAGATGAGTGAGCCTGCTCTTCTTCACAGAGTGCTTTGGGACCTCTCCATGGCAGGCGCTGTGCAGGGCTGAGTGACACCAGCACCACTGTTGCTGGGAATTCTGGTTTGGCGCCTGGAGCAGTGGCTGGCCCGTTTACGCCTGCGCTGCACGTAGCCTTGCCTTGAGCTGGGAGCGGTTTCTCTGCTCTTTCATAGTTTGCCTTCTCCTTCGCACGTCTCCAACAGGAAGTGCAGATTCAGCAGGCATTGTGTGCCTCAGCAGCCTGCCAGCTGCCTTGCTGAAGCTAATTCACAATTCAAGTCACTCCTGATAAGTTTGCAAACAATGTGCAGTGATTTCGGCGCTAGATAGCAGCTGAGCTGAGCTCCTCGGCTTCCAGCCTGTGCAGTGAATGGAGCTGGGCATTTGCTTTGTAAAGCTCATGGGTTAAACCTGGTGTTAACATTTGGTGCTGCTGTGATGTGTCATGAATTTCTGGTTTGTGTAGGAATAACTTTGAATGTCATCATTATTATTAAAACTTTCAAATGAGGGTTTGGAGGCACAAAGAGGTAGTCTGGTTACTGTTGGTTTAATATGAACTAGAAATTGAACCCAGGGCTTCTGACTTGTAGTTCAGTTGTTTGATCACTGGATAATTCTGTTACCCCCTTTGTAACACTCTGGAATAGCCTGGGAATAGCTCCAGTGAAAACAAGAGCAACATTTTCTCTTGGGCTAACTTCATGTGGCAGCCACTGAAAGGGTGCCCTGAGGAACTGCCCAGAGGAAGCGACTGCACTTGTGGCTCATCAGCCTGGGCAGGAAACAGCCGGTCAGAGTTAGAAGGAACTTACTTAAAAGCTAATGAGTGAGTGGTGCAGCAAACACTGAGAGAAAGCGTGGTTCAACAGCCAGCAGAGGGGCTTGGGGTTCTCCATCTCCGTCCTTACTCCTCTTGCTCTCTGTTGGCTCACATCTGTTTAACCAGAGAGATGCCGAGGAGATGATCTATCAAATACTGGTCTGTAGGTGAGCCTCTCCTGAGCTGGGCCTGGGGTTGGTACAGCACACACACTATTCGATCTTAATGTGCTTTTATGAAATGAAGTCCTTGATTCTGTGATTCTGACTTTGTATGTCAGCTTGGCAGATGCTGCTTTTTTCAGACATGCGTGAGGTCAATATTTCTTCAGCCTAGAACTGCAGGATGGGTTTCATAGAATCATAGACTGTTTGGGTTGGAAGGGTCCTCAAAGATCATCTCATTCCAACCCCCTGCCATGGGCCATTTGACCATTCTGTGCAAAAATTGGTACAATGCAGTGGAGAAGTAGGAATATATCATGCTCCTGCCACATGACGGCAGGGTTTTGTTATAGGTAAGCTTGGGGAAGCTCACCTTGATGCACTTGCCAAAGGGCATGAGGCCACTGCATAGGCAGACTTAGGTTTTGAAGTGTATTTGTCACTGTGCCATACGTTGGGGTTTTGGGGTTTTTTTCTTTTTACTCCTCCTTTAGTATTGGAATTGAAAATTCAAGTTGGAGAAATGTGAAAGCAATTGGGCCTAATCCATTCCTGTTGTTACTCCTTTTGTTTTCACTGGAGTTACTCCAAGGCTGAATTCAGCATATGATGAACAACTTGTTCTCCAAAGTTTGAGCTTAGGGGAGAAGGTTTTAGGGAAGATCACGCAACTCTGAGTCTAGTTCTTGAACAGCTGAAGCTCCCACAAGAGGGACAATATATGGTGAGTTCAGGTTATTGAATTTAGTACAACATTCTAGCAATAAGCCCTCTAGTCATAATAAGACATTATTATTCATTAGAACAATTACTTGAATGAAACCCAACTGCTGGCTCACTCAGATTGGATGGAAAAATCCTAGCTGTTGATCTCAATTTCTAGCTAGCCGAACAGATATTAACCAGGAGCAAACAACAAATGGTTCTGAGCCTGGTAATCCTCTTCCGACTTCCCTTTCCCCTCTCTTTTCTGGAAGCAGCTCCGCCAGGCTTGCCACTCATGGAATACTCTTCATGCATTGACCATCTCAGCTGCAGCCCAGGGAAGTCTCCAAAGAGGTTACAAGACCTAGGTCTGTTTTGGTTAGATGGAAAAAGGAGAGTGCTATAAGCTATGGAGAAGCTGCACATTAGCAACTGAGGACTAGGTGGTGTGTATTTGGGGTTTAGGGGGGTTTTAATTGCAGGAGAGGGGATATTTCTGTTAAGAACTAACATGAAACTTCATAGATCTGCAAGAATGAACTAGTCCTCACTGCTGGTTAATTCCTCCTGTGTTCCTGTGAGTTGCTGAAGGGGTCATGGCAGACACAAGATCCCCATGGTAAAATTAAGCTTTTCTTTCTTGGAGAAAGAACCATTACTGTCTCTCTGGCTCACTCCGTTTACTTTCTAAACAACTCAGATCACAAAGGGCTCCAGGAGGAGTGCAGCGCTTGCAAAGAAAAGGCCTGGATGATTTTCTCCATTTAAGAGAGTCTTGTGAAAGTTGTGCTTCCTGCTCTTGCCCAGAGAAGAGGATTTATAACAGATGCTCCTGCAGCCTTCACTGTGTGCGATTTGGAGGGTGGAGGATCCACCAAGCTTGGGAGGCCAGAGCAGCTTTCTGCTGAACGAGTCCTGTCTGACTAATGGAAAACCTCTCTGTCACTGACACTGAGACAGGAGATCCTGGACTGGTTTGTGCTGGAAGGGACCTTAAAGCTCCTCCAGCTCCAACCCCTGCCACGGTCAGGGACACCTCCCACTGGAGCAGGTTGCTCCAAGCCCCTGTGTCCAACCTGGCCTTGAACACTGCCAGGGATGGGGCAGCCACAGCTTCTCTGGGCACCCTGTGCCAGCGCCTCAGCACCCTCACAGGGAAGAGCTTCTGCCTCAGAACTCATCTCAGTCTCCCCTCGGGCAGGTTCAAGCCATTGCCCTTGTCCTGTCCCTACAGGCCCTTGTCCAAAGCCCCTCTCCAGACTTCCTGTAGCCCCTTTAGGTAGTCCCCTAGAGATTAGAAATCCCCTTCTTCTACGAGCTCTGAGATATTGGGACCTGCCTCCCCTGTGCCTCTGCTCAGGCAGTTTTCAGTGCCACAACCATGGTACATCCTTGGTCCTGCTGAGGTTGAGCACTTCTCTGTTACCCTTTGGGTATCATCTTCCTCCTCCCCTACTTTGCTTCCGACCCAGGGAGCAGATGCTGGCTGCTCTCCCGACTGCTTCTGCTTCCAGACCCTCGCTGTTCGCAGTCATCCAAGGTGCAGTTGGTACCACCACAGCCGACTGCCCACGATGGTACAGAACATGCAAAGAATAGAAACAGCACTGCAGGAAGGGGTATTTATAGTGCTTGGTTTGCAGCTAGCTGGAATTGGGGGGAGCATCTTAGCTGAGGCACAAGGTAAAATAGCTTCTTCAACAGTTGTGGAGACAGTAAGCAGGAAGACTTCATTTTTAAATCCAAAAGAAACCAACTTCCAGTCTTATTTGCCTTGACTTGTTTCTCTCCACCACAGCAAATGCTCCACTAATAAGCTGGTCAGTGTAATGGTCAATGAGATGCTGTTTTGCTCTTACTTTTCCTCCTATTTGGGTTTTTGCTTCGCTTGTCTTCAAGCATTTGGCTCTAGGAGTTGGGGCATCTCATCTTTCACTTTGAAACTCTCTGTTCCTTCTAGCTATTGAGCCACCTGGGAATTGGGGATCCTCAGAGTTCAGAAACTAGAAGACTTAAGAAGAAAAGCCTTCAAAAACTGTATTGTCTTAATTCCTGAGGGGGAGCAGATTGTAACTGGTGTTCTTGAATCCTGTGGTTAGGTGTTCAGCCCATTTCTTCTGTGAGCTATTTTTTACTGTTATTTGGTTTGCCCTATGAAATATTTGCCAAAGGACTTTCTTGTATTCCCAGGTTAGCAGTAACGCCTGTGGGGAAAGACTAACTGCTGCTTAAAAACCTGAATCCAATCTGGGTGGAGGATGCAGATAAGCTGCCTGGCGTGGAAAGCTGGTGGGGGTGTTTTGGATGACTTACTCATCAGAGTGACACGATCCCATGCTGTACACATTTGATTCGGGCATGAACTTCCCCAAAACAGGGAAGTTTGGGGTCTGGGTTCAGCTGGGCAAGGGTGTATGTGCCCTTCCCTGAACAACACCACGGCTCAGCCTTGGCCATCGAGGCACCAGGTTTCTTTGCCAATGCTCTCCTTGAGCACCGGGAATGCTCCTGTCCCAGAGGGACTGTGATCAGCCGGGCTGGGGCTGTTTGTCAGACCTGTGTGCAGAGGCTGCTGGAAGAGAAAGTGCCAAGAGGTGCATCTCTGAGCCAGGCCCTGGCAAATGCTGTGGTTTCTCTTTTCCTTTTTCTTTTCATCTGTTTCCTTTTTTCTCTTTTTTTCCCTTTTTTCCTTTTATTCATTTTTTTCTTTTCCCTTTTCCCTCCTTTTTTCCTTTTTCTCTTTTTCCATTTTTTTCTCTTTTTTCCATTTTTCCCCCCTTTTCTCCCTTTTTCCCCTTTTTTCTTCTCCCTTGACCTTTGCTGAAATGCACGATCACACTTCAGGACCTTCAAGGGCTGCTTCTCTAATCTTCCCAGCAGGATTAATGCTGCTGGAAATCACGAGGGCTTGGACTAGCTATCAACTTTATCAGGAAAGCTTCTTTCCGGCCAAGCTTTGCTAAGCGGGAATCTTGGGTTGGAGCTGCTCCTCTCATATTTCACAGATGGCCTCAATGAATGATTTACTAGGAGAGTAAAAGATTAGCCAGATTCCTCCAGCGGCATCTTGAGTCGCATAAAGCACTGGGTTTTACTGGGGCCTAGGCAAGCCCTAACTCTTTACCCTTGTTAGCCTGTTTTACAGTGACTAATTGCCCTGTGCTCCCTTTCCTGGGAATGGGGAATCTCCGGGTGAGGAACCCACGCTCCTCGCACGAGCAGCTTTGGAACAGCCACAGCAGCGAAGGCTTCTCCATGCAGACAGGTACCCAAAGAGCCCGAGACGTTATGTCTCTGGCTGTGTTTTATTGGGGAGGTTAGTGTGCTTCGGGGAGGGCGATGGCAAAGGGAATGCTTAAAATATGCAATGAGGTGTTTCCATAAAATTATCAAAAGCTTTGCAGAATCCTTCTATGGAGAAGAGCCATCGCTGGAGAGTTCACACAAACAGTGGTTTGGGTAGGGCAAAACCTCTTGGTTAATGCTTTAGGGCTCAGATGAGCTCTTTGGGGGGAGGGAGATTACCCCATGTTTGCCTGTTATGGAGTTTCTCACATTTTTCTTTTTTACACTTGGCAGCCAGAACTCTGTGTCTGACTCTCTATGGCAATTCCTACAGAGTTTGGCTGTTTTAAAGGACTGAAGTACTGATTTAGACATCCCAATTGGAAAAGCAAGGTTCAAATGGACCTACCTTTCCCTTTGGAGTGAGACTTATTAAAGATCCGGTGGTCTCACAAGATCAACAGATCTTTGTATTTAATCATTTGCATGACTTCCATCGTGCTTCCCCCCCTTCATTAGATAAAACCCCATAATCACTAAAGATCACATAATCACTAAAGATCATGTAATCACAAGATCACTGAAGGGCTTGCAGGGATGGGTTGCCCATCGCTATCGATAGATGAAGTACATGTGCCATGATGTGTAAAGCAATGTCAGCATGTGCTGATCTCATGTAAACAGCCTTTGGTTTATAACGGTCAGAGATGAGAGCTCTGAGACTCGCCGGGGGAAGCAACCCCTGTTTAAAATCTTTGGGGTTCAGCCAAGAGGCTAAGGAAAGAGGGTTCTGTATCTTCCTTTTTCTCTGCTGTGATCTCCTCACATAGGCTAAAAGCTACCTAGGAAAAAGGAACGAGAAGAAACAGCCCTGACAGTCTTGTCCTCAAGGCACCAGAAGAAGTCAAAGCTGCTCAGTCTGCCCCAGAAGCATAGAGGTAATACAATTTGCTTCTTTTCTGATTTTTGCATCACTATTTGTACATATAAATTGGTGCTGAACCTATTCCCTGGCAATCCCTTTTGGATGAATCTATGGCCTAAGAAGGCAGAAACAGCCCCTGGACCCCCCTTGATAAAAGCTCCCCCACCACAGTTCTTCAAGGCTAAAGTTTTGCTACAAGCTATAGCAGGGGGAAGGAAGAGTTATACAATGCACAGGAATGCAGAATTCTGTCCTCAGTGAAAGCAGAAATAAAACGAGTGCACGTTTCTAGCGTAGAACATAACCTACCATCATTTGTGGCTAGTATAAATGAGCCCTGGCGTCTGCCGTATGTACCATTTTTCAAGTGTATCAGTTAGCAGAACAGCTCCTGCAGCATTTATTTTGCGGTGATTCTGTCCTCCCCACAATGCAAGTGACTTGTCGGCACAGAATATTATGACTAACCATCACTTTAAAAGCAAATGTGATCCTTTGATGCTTAAAAAAGAACGAAAGGCAGCGTTTGCCAAGCCTGTGTTTGGGAGGGCAGCACCAAATCTCAGAGGATTACTCACCATGGCAATTTTTGAGGCTATTAAGTCACTTACAGCGATTTTATACATAGACTGTCAGACCAGGGGATCCCTGGGGTAGCCTGGGTGTGTTCTCCCACCAGTGACCATCCAAGGTCTCAGAGCCCTGCAAGACCTTATCCAAGCCTGTGCCTCCCCTTCTTGCTGCCAACCAGATGGGGCCATAGGTAAGGGTTTGAAAAGAAACAATCAAAAGATGTTGCAATTAACAGGAAGAGTCCAGAGTCACGAGACATAAAAGTGAATTTCCCTGATTTTTGAATATCACTCTCATTATTTTTAGATGTACGATCTTTTTGCCAGATGCATTGAATGGATGCCTGGGATTCTGACTCTGAAAAGGCTGTGATTCCAGCCTTTTGCTGAGCATCCCACCATGTTTGGAAGTCTGTGTTGGCAATGGTGCACAATAGCTGTGCAATACACTGCTATAAACTGCTCCTCTTGCGTTGTTGTCTTGCTTTTCATTCCATCCTTCCTGGAAACTGTTACTGCCAATGCAACAGCAGGTCTGCTCCTACAGAAAGGGCTGTTCCCTGCATGCCTGCCCTCATCCATGCACAGGGATCAGAGATGCCCCTTTCCAAAACTAAGCAGGAATCAGAAACAAGAATGAGCTAAAAAAGAAATTGAGTGGATAGTGAGTTTATGAGATGACTTAAAATGCTCGTTTCCCACTGATTTTCCTTGCACTTTGTCAGGATCCTGCCTGAGCATGTCCCGGAGCGTGGCAGCCCCAGCTCACACCCAGCATGAGGATGATTGCTCAGTGGTAAGGGTAAGAAAGGAAACAGCTGTGATCCTGTTCTGGAGCACTTGCTCTTATTCATCCCCTTAGATGTATCCCAGTGTAAATAACCTTTCATATCACTTTACAAAGTGATTGCTGAGTGGGTTGGAGAAGGTATTCTGTAATGTAATAATTTCTGTCTTTTCTCTTTATTCTCCTGCTTGGTCATAGAAAGGAAATCTGGCTGGTTGTTAATTTGAAAGCATTTGGAGTGGTGATGGCATAGTAGATATGAAAGTTCACAGGGCTCTGGCAACTCCTAATGTATTGAGACTTTCAGATGAAGAAATGAAAGCTGCCTGTGAAGGATTCCCATTTGTCATGAAAACCCCACAGTACCATGGGACAGCTGTTTGCCTGGGATCTGTATCTCAGATGTAAGGAACCAGAACATACATGTGCTCTGTTGTACAAAGACCATAACCCCAGAGACAGGTAAATCATCCTTTATGAGGAAAAAGCATCATACAGAATTAACTTTTTCTATAAAAGATGCTTTTCAGGTTTTGCTCACTATGCTACATAATCAAAAACATGGCTTGAAATGCATAAATCATGGTCTTTTATATTCTTGTTCTCTACTAACTTCTTCTGGAGGTGGATTTGGCATTGCTGCAAGCATGGTTGGAGAGCTGGCGGGGTCGATGTTGGCAAAGAGCTCTCCTGTTGTTATACAAGAGCACTTTTGCAGGTGGCAAAAGTTTCCTGGGAAACAGTGGGTCCAGAGTCTTTACTCCCCTCAAGCCACTCTGTGCTTTGCCTCGTTCCCCATATCAAATAGTTTGGTGAGTTTTCATTTGAGAATAAGAATTAAATAAAAAGTCTAGAGACCTGGAGAGGGGCTTTGGACAAGGGCCTGTAGGGACCGGACAAGGGCAATGTCTTGAACCTGCCAGAGGGGAGACTGAGATGAGCTCTGAGGCAGAAGCTCTTCCCTGTGAGGGTGCTGAGGCGCTGACACAGGGTGCCCAGAGAAGCTGTGGCTGCCCCATCCCTGGCAGTGTCCAAGGCCAGGTTGGACACAGGGGCTTGGAGCAACCTGCTCTAGTGGAAGGTGTCCCTGCCCGTGGCAGGGGTTGGAGCTGGAGGAGCTTTAAGGTCCCTTCTCAAACCGTTCTGTGATTCTGTGAAGATTCAGCAAGCAGCTGGAAATCAGGAAAATTCACTCTGTGATGCAAAGAGAACACAAGTTTCATGCAAAGGGCAAACTCCTGGAAAATCTTCCCTGATTGTCTTGGTGTGCTTTTGTTTTTCACATAGTATCTTTGCTGTGGCTCCTTCTCACAGCATTGGGCTTAAGTGTGACCTGGTTGCTCAGGAGGCTGCCAGACAAAGGTCTTTTAACAAAACAGAGGTGGTGCCATGAAGTTCAGGGTGGAGAAATAATCCCCCTGAGCTCCCCAGGAGCCTTCCAGTGGGTATATGTTTAGTGATGACTCTTTCTAGTTCATTCTGTGTCACTGAGCTTCCCACTGTGCCACGCTGTGCTGATACATCGCAGAGGCAAAGCTGCATAGAAGACTTTACCTAATAAGAATTTCCTTAACTTTGGAAGATCAAAGGTTTCCTCCCATCCTTCCTTCTCCCCTATGCTTTATAGTTACTACTTCAAATGTGTAGGACAGCAAACCTTGTCAATAAGGGATGACAAATATATGCAAACAAAAAGGCAAGATCAACCCGACTCAGTGCGTGCAGACATAGGAGAGCAAAAGAATATTGAAGAAAGCTTTCAAAACTTTGTTTCTTTGCCAGAGCTCTATCTCCAGGCACCAATTTAGCTGTACTAGTAATGCATTTAAGTGTGTTCCTCTGTTAAGCAATACATTCCCTATGGAGCAGCTCTGGAGCAGCTGTTGGATACAGGCTTTCTGCAGGCTGAGGTCTGTGGGTCAGGATCCCTCCATCTCCCACCAGCACATCCCCCTGAGCTGCTGCATCGGTGACCCAGCTCCAGGCAAGGGGAGTTCCAGGTTTCAAAGTGCTTTGGCTCAGTTGGTGATGCAGAGGCTGAGGTGAGCTCAACTGCTCCCTGCTGGACACAGCATCGTGTGTGGAGGCGACTCAGCACTGTCCCTGGTCACATCTCAGCTGAAAATAGCGCCAGGTTTGCTGCAAGGAGCTGTGCTGTGCTGCTGCATGCTCACCATAAGCTGCAGCAGCCCATGATCCCGTGCATTCAAACACAGACACCTGATTTTCTGTTAGCTCTTCCTTTTCCAATGTCTTCAGGCACGAATGCATGGGAACGCACCCCTGGTTGCACAGTGCCCTGGAGGGCTGACACCACGGCTGAGGGAGGACAAGCTTGACTTTGCTCTGCTAAAATAATCTCTGCTAAAAACAGAGATTATTTTTAAATGTAAAAGTTATTGTCTCGGGCAGCCTTCATCTCACCAGTGCACAGTTTCAGAATGCTTTAAATTAAGTCTGGAGGCTAAAAGTGTGTTAGTCATTGCCCATACATCTTAGGAGAAGCAGGGCTCTCTAAAGTTATTGTTAGCATTAGGCATCTGGTTCGTGTTTATGATGATTTATTCAATAGTGGGAGACAGGTAAGGAGCCATCATGGAAGACAAACTAGAAAAGATTGGGTTTTTCAAAGCTCTGAAGCCATTTTTAAATCAAAGTTGTCTGACTTCAAAAGGAACATATAACTTGATTAGATTCTTTAAACAATGTACAACGCTCACAAAGTTGGCAGATATTATTAAAGGCAGAGTTGGTAGCACAGCCTGCTCTGGAGGTTGCTTGTGCCTTCAAAGTGCAAGATCCTTATGTCATGACTCCAGCTTTTTCTTTTCCTTCTTTTTTTGGGGGACATTTCAACCCAGCACTTCAACTGCCTGCAAGAGCCAGGATGCAGAAGAATACATTGTTTTTTCAGGGTTAGAATAATTCAGGAAATCCTTTCTTTGGAAAGACCTAATACTTTGAAACAGGGACTTGAAAACCAGTGGGGAAGATAGGCTTTGTGCTAGAGGGGGGTGCGTTGCCACTGCCATAAGGATCCAACCACAGTTGTTTCAGTTTTATGAGCCTCTGGAAAAGCCTAGTTTGTGTATGCGCAGGAGGGCTTTGCAAGAGCTTTGCTGAGAGAAGAGTCTCTGCTCATGTCTCCTTGTGTCTGTGTGACGGTGAAATTGGTCCTTCCTGGTAAGGACGAGCTCTCGCTAAGAGCAGGACCTTGAGAAGGAGAAGAGAAAGCCCATCCACTGTGTTTCCCACATGCTGGACCAGTGATGGGGACTGTGCCTGGAAGCGGGAGCTGGTGGGACAGGGCAGGTTGGGAACAGTAGGCTGAGCATAGAGTCACAGAATCAACCAGGTTGGAAAAGCCCTTTAAGCTCATCCAGTCCAACCATTCCCAGCAGTGCCAAGGCCACCACTAACCCCTGGCACTGAGGCCTCGTCTACCCCGTGTGTGAACACTTGCAGGGATGGTGACTCCAGCCCTGCCCTGGGCAGCCTGTTCCAATGCCTGAGCACCCTCTGGGCAAGGAATTGTTCCTCAGCTCCAGCTAAACCTGCCCTGGGGCAGCTTGAGGCCATTCCCTCAAGACCACATGTATGGCACAAGGACCAAACCCACCCTCGGCATGGGAATTTTGTGGAGCTGATGGAAAGGAGCTAGCATCCCGCTTCTGCTCAGGTCAGAAAACCATCCCGGCGCTGGATCCATCCAACCCATCTACAGCGGGGCTGCTTGGCCAGATGACAGGCCTGGCTCTCCCTCCAAAGTGGACGGGTGCCAAGGGGGATTTTTAATTGCCAGATGCTTTTAAAAATAAAGACTGCAGTAAACTGGCTCTGAACGGATGCCTCCCCTGCAGCCAAATAGCTGACTGATATGGGCTAGATGAGTGGGCAATAAAACCTTTCACTGCAGTCTGGTGCATCGGGAGTGCTGGGGTGGGCAGCCCGTGGTCCTTGCCCAGCCTGCTCACCCCAACACTCTCCAAGGACCCTCTGTCTCCAGATAAAAACCTTGATGCACTTTTTGATTTCACTTTTTGTTCTTTTACAGGAGGAAGTTCTTTGGGACAAGGCAGTTGGCAAGAGCAAAATGGGAATTAAAAGGTCTGGGGGGAATAACGTCCTGAACATGCTCTGCAGTGCTGCCAGGAGCCAGGCGAGGCTGGTGACGGGGGTGCTGCAGGACCCTTCACTGTGCTCCTTGCTTCAGACCCGACCACAGACATGTTTCTAAGCCAGCCCTGGGTGAGCCCTGCAAGCAACTTCAACCTGGCAGCTGCCCATCAGCACAAGGAGACTGGTGAGTTAATTTCCAGTGTCCATAGGGATGCAGCTCCCGGGACAACCACCCAGCTCTGCTCTGGAGCCCTGGGAGCCAGGGCAAATCTTCCACAGCCCCCTGTAACCACGTTTCCCTGGCACACCAGGCATTCAGGCATCCCAAGCCTGCACAGGCTGTTTTGCATCATCTCAGACCTCCAGAGCAGCTGGAGGTGAACACAGCCCAAGACCTACACTATGGCTATAGGAACATATGGAGGATGGCTCCTGTCTCCCTGCTGATGCTGGTCAGGAAGGGTCATGGTGGATTGGGGGACGTCTGAGACTGTCTCTGCAGAGAACCTGCCCGCTCAGCTCCTGCTGCCAGTCATCACCTCCCACTGAAGGCAGTGGCTGTATCAGCCCAGATCTCAATGGATTCCTTACCGCTGCAGGCATGACTGCCTTCCCTGGCCGGCTGGGCTTCTCTGTGCTGGGATTCACCCCATTCCTGGCACACGGACCGGGGCAGCGCAGCCAGAGACGCCGGTGTGGAGGGAGCACAGGGTGACATGGGGACGACCCGGGGCCGGAGCCTGCCAAGCCCAGGAGCTGCTCCCGGGCAGGTGATCCTGGAAGAAAAGCCGGTTTGGGCTGTTTCCACAGCCCATGTCTGGCTGCAGCAGGCAGGGAGTGAGGATGGGCTTGTCATGGGTCACAACAAGGCTGTTTGGGCAGGGCTGGGCTGGCTGGGCTTGCTGATGGCCATAAGAAAACAGAGCAAGCCTGGACCTGCTCTGCTCTCCTGAAGCTCACTGGTACCAGCAGAATTGCCTGTGCTGGAGACCTTAGAGCAGCTCCAGTGCCTAAAGGGCTACAAGAAACCTGGAGAGGGGCTTTGGACAAGGGCCTGTAGGGACAGGACAAAGGAGAATTTCAGAGTGTGATGGATCAAACCAGGCACTCCTGGAGAAGTGGTTTGGGAGAGAAACAGCATTCCTCTGAATGTAGCAGCATCACTTTGGCTTTGCTGCTGCACTGGGCTCATACCTGAGGCCCTCCAGCAGCAAAGCTCTGCCTGTTCTCCTCACAGGCAGCCTTCAGGGCCAGTGGACACTGCACGCACCCAGGTTTCTGTTCATGCATGGACCAGCAGCATCCAGCCCTGAGCATTCTATGTTTCCATGTGCCTGGGCAGGGCTGTGGGTGCAGGATGTGCCCAGGGAGGTGTGCGGGTGCTCAGCAGGTCCCCTCTGCAGGAGCTGGTTCCTGTGCGCTGCCCTTTATTCTGCTTCTCCTCCACGCTGCTGGGGGACATGGAACAAACAACAGGGAACAATGCTTCCCAGGAACCATGTGCTTCCTCCCACAGCACCAGGGCTGGGGTTGGAGTGCTGCAGAAACACCCTGTGCTCGAGGTGGCCAGAAGCTGGAGCTGAATGGGTGAGCATCCCTCCGGCTGGTGTCCCGGTTCAAACAACAACAAGGAATGATCTGTGACTTATCCCTTTTGGATTTCCATCAGTCTGGGGGAGGTGTTGCTGCAAGGACCAGAGCAGTCATGGTTTTGCACATTGGTGTTTCAAGGACGGCTCAGGAACTGCTGATGAAGCATTTGGACTTCAGGTCTTACAAACCGCAGGGGAACGCACATAGGGAGAGGCTTGTTCCCATTGCTCCTCCACAGAAATCCCTGCCAGGGTGCGTTTGCAGAGAGGGCTGCATATAAATTATCCATAAATAAGCTTAACATCAGCGAGCAGGTGGAACAGGGCAGGGTTCAGGAAATTATGCAAAGAGAGCAGACAAAGAGCCGGGCTGCCAGTGCGCTTTGTCTGGGGCAGCCGGGCTCTCTCTGCAGTCACAACGAGTTAGCGCAGGGCACAATGGGGAGCAATCTCAGATCTGATTAAACTGTTTGACAGCATTCATATGTTAAATGATTCTATGCTACTATCTGCTGCTACAGCATTGCATCTCTCAGGAGAATCACCAGTGGATCTGCTGAGGCCAGAGTGTAATGTAACAGGAGATGTAATTAATAACCACACAAAAGGGGGAAAAAAGGGAAATTTGTTGTGGTTTTTACCCAATGCCCAGGCAGGTCAGGGCAGGGAGAAAGACAGGAAGAACACAGATGCATTTTATGGCATTTGAGAGTCTGATCTGGATGCAAATATTTCAGGCGGGTTCTTCTCTCTCATCTTCAGAACTTCAGACACACGAGAGCTGTGCAGCATCCCCTGCACCAGCAGATGCCTGTGGAGGCAGGTCAGGGCTGTTCAAAGGCATTCCCAGTGTAAGGATTATTTTGCCTTTATGTTTGCTGCCCATTCAAGTCTTTTGTGAGATGCCACGAGAAATCGAATGGCATTTGAAGCAGGATGAGGATTAGAACCCCCGTGTCAACCACACAATGTGCATGTGGAGGAGCCGTGGAGGGTGCTGCGAGGCAGAGGAGGTGCACGCCCCGCATCACCTTCACTGCAGGAGGGGACCACAGGGACCTTGCACCCCCTATATGCTGCCTTCCACCCCTGCCTTCCTCTGCACGTGGAGAGATGTCTCTGAAACATAGAGCTTCATAGAACCACCAACTGGTTTGTGTTGGAAGGGACCTTAAAGCTCATCCGGTTCCAACCCCTGCCCCGGGCAGGGACACCTTCCACTAGAGCAGGTTGCTCCAAGCCCCTGTGTCCAACCTGGCCTTGAACACTGCCAGGGATGGGGCAGCAACAGCTTCTCTGGGCACCCTGTGCCAGCACCTCAGCACCCTCCCAGGGAAGAGCTTCTGCCTCAGAGCTCATCTCAATCTCCCCTCTGGCAGGTTCAAGCCATTCCCCTTGTCCTGTCCCTCCATCCCTCGTCCAAAGCCCCTCTCCAGGTTTCCTGGAGCCCCTTTAGGCACTGGAGCTGCTCTAAGGTGTCCCCTTGAGGAGCCTTCTCTTCTCCAGCTGCCCCAGCCCAGCTCTCTCAGCCTGGCTCCAGAGCAGAGCTGCTCCAGCCCTCGCAGCAACTCCGTGCGACTGCAAAGCAAATTTCCACACCAAAATCTCTGAACCTGACTTAGCGAACAGCTCAACCAGGTGAGGACGGTGCTTCCAGGTGCAGTACTTCAGATGCAGGGGGGGATTCCTTTAAGGCAAAGCCCAACAGAGGCTCCTCCACCCAGGGAGCGATATCTCCCCCCAGTTCCCCAGGTTTGCTGTTGAAGAACCATCTGGTGTCCTTCCTTCACTGATCTCTTCAGCCAAACCCCCAGAAGCCGGCTCAGTAACATGCCCCATCCCTTGAATGCTGATTACTTTTGCTCACAAGGTTTTACAGCCCTGCAAGCAGCAGTGCTGGTCCCTGCCAGGAGCTGGACACCCCCCTGTGCCCCCCAGCCCTCCAAGCACCCCTCTTTGCCCAGGGGCTGCAGGGCCAGTGCAGACAGCCAGGATCAAGCCTCGCGCAGCCGTGCCGGTGCCTGCCCGAGCGAGGGACTATCAACACATCTTGGCACAAGGAGTGATGCATTGTACCAAAAATAGGGCTTCCACCATTGTATTGTTACACAAACATGTTCTGTGAGTAAATCAAACTCCCTGGGATTTTCCAAGCTGATTGCCTGGGATTTCTCAGGGTCATTCCATGCCGGCTGCTGAGAGAGCTACTGTGCACACTGAGCCTCCAAAGCACAGAGCAGCCCTGGCAAAAGGGGCCTGGGGGGGACTCCCAGCTTACTCGCCTGCCCCAGTGTGCAGAGGCGATGCTGTGTGCCCCATTGGACAAGGGAATTCCAGTGTCAGCGGCCATCCTGAGCACATGCATCTCCTCCTGGTCAGCATCCTCATGGGCTTCAACACGGTTCTGCATCAGCTCTGCCCGTGCTGCACCTCCTGGGATGCTTGGCAGGCAGAGCCAATAGAGAAAACCCAGCTTGTCTGCTGAGAAAAAGGTCCAGGAGGATCAAAAATAAACACAGGAAAAGCCGCAACATTGAAGAACGTCGCTGGATACTCAAATGATGCCAAGGTCCTTAAAAGCTGCTTGCGTTTGCAGAAATGCTTCAGAAATGGCATAAATTTTTCATTAAGTGAAATATTAGCGAGCAAGATAGTGTCACAGATAGTATCTGTCTCTGACACTCATAACAGCATTGCTGATGTGGTGACCTCCAGCCACAAGGCTCTCAGGCTCTCGAACGACAGAGTCAGACCCAATGGAGAGACAGGGAATCAAGGCATGAGTGCCTGCCCCAGCTTTTCCCAGAAAGCTGGAAACAGGAGGGAACTGCCCCTGGATGCTGGGCTGGCACCCCATCCTGCCCGCTCCTACCCTATCCCCATCCCAACCCATTCCATCCCATCCCACTCAGTCCTATCTCATCTCAAATCTTGTATCACATCTCATCTCATCATCCCACTCAATCCCAACCCATCCATCCTATAGCTCTCCATCTCCTGGCCATGTTGGACAGAAGTGCACCATGCTGGGGACCCTCAGGGACATCCTGTTCCCATTCCAGATACTGCCCCAGTGCCACAGGAAGGGCCCACAGCAGCTTCTGTCTGCAGGGAAAGCCTGGACTTGCTCCAAAGCGGCACAGCTCCTGTTGAGTGTGCACCAAAACCTTCTGTTTTCCAGTGCAGAAAAGAGGTTCTCCATGGTCTTTTTCTGCATGGGGCATGAATGGGAGTATGGGAGAACTGGGAAGGACTCTTATTCCCAGCAGTTGCTGGCCTGATGTGGACAAATGGCACCTTAAAATATTGCAAAGACTATTAAAAGTCTTACTGATAAAAGGCAAGAAGCTGGGAAAACAAACTGGACGGGGCTATTTTTAGAAGCAGTGGCATCTGGACAGCATGAGAATTGCTTCGTACAGATTTAGTGCAGCTGATTTGGACAGAGGGTTTGCTGGCTAAGCTGAACTCGCCCAGCACAGCCACTCGGAGCAACAGCCACCGGCACCAACCCGCCACTCCAATGCAGGCAGGAAAACCCCACGGCCAAGTGGTGCTCAGGGACACCCAAAACAATGACATGAGGCTCCCACCCAGCCCCAGCACTCGTCGAGGCTCTGGCTGAGGTTATGCCATTGTGGTGCTCACAGTGGTGTGTGGGGATGGCTCCTGTGTCCCTTGGGTAGACAGAGCAGTGCCTGTGCCAGCAGCTCTGCTTCAGGTGTGCCCGGAGGGGAGGCTGTGCAGAGCTTGCAGCCAGCAAACAAACACTGTCAGCATTTTAAGTAGCCAAACTGCTCAAAAGCCAAGTGCTGGTGGGTCCTGACCCCGGACGTTTTTGCCTTCCCTGCAGTTCTGCAGCAGCCAGGCTTGGAAGAGGGAGAAGCACTGCAAGTGCAGTGCCAGGCTTCCCGGCAAAGGGACGTATTCATCCCACTTCCAGAGAGGCATTTAAATTGCTGCAGGAAACCAGACATTCCCTGGGATGTATTCTTTCCACTGTGCAAGAAGTGAATCTCATGTTGTCACTAATACATCCCCTCTTGCTTTTATCTAGTAATGATTTGGATTTGAAATCAGGCTCTGACTGACTCCAGGTGGGACTGAGGGGATGTTGGCCTGGACCAATGATGTCTGAAGAACAAGTGACGCTTTCCCCCTGCAGACTTGTAGGGTAGATGAGGAATGTGGGGAGACCCAGCCCTGCAATGGGGCTGCATTTGCAACCCCCAGTTTGCAGGGCAGCAGGATGGAGTTACCCCTGCAGCGTGTGGGACCGAGCACCGTGGGTGCTGCATGAAGCCCAGAACCCACCCTGAGTCCAGACACCAGCCTGGACTCCTGTGTGCCTTGAGGAGCAGGGTGGTCCTTGTGCAGCAACATCTACCCATAAACCTGTGTAGTCAGGGCTGGTGCCAGGGCTCTGGGGAGCAGCAGATTTGCTGCTGTGATCAGTTCATGGGTGCTGAGCCCTGATACGTCCCCATCCCCACCAGCACCATCACCTCCCGGGGTCCCTCCCTGCATGGCCCATCTCCTTCCTCATCCCCATGGGACGTGGCTCTTAGACAGGGCTGTTACCCTGCAATTGGACCCTCTCTGAACACAGCAGCCCCTGCACCCCTACTCCCAGTATAGTCCCAGTGCTGGCAGGGAAGGTGCAGGGGCTGCCCACAGACCCCAGCCAGGGCACGGTGTGGGACCCCAGCCCTCCAGTCACAGCAGAGATGCTCCCGATGGCTGCGTGGTGACAGCAGTGATGAAAAACCCCCGGAGTTAAACCCTTGCCATCTGTCCTTGTTTTGCTAACCCACTTCCCTGGTTGGAGCTGTCAGCTTAAGACTCAAGTGGCCACAGACCTCTTGGAGGTTGTTGAAGGCACTATGAACCATCTTGCCACAGCTGAGGGCTCCCAAGGTAATTTCTTCTTGGAAAAGCTCTGGGTGAGTCCTGGACATGACACTTGGACACAGACAGGGCAGTTGTGTGATGCTGGGACCCCCTCGGAGCCAGCACAACCGGTTTGCAGCCCACCAGCAAAATAAGAAGCACTCAGAGCCCAGACTCACGGTCTTACATATTTCAACACTGGTGATTATTCACCCAAACCCCTCGGGATGGAGTGTGGTGTTCCTTACTGACTGCTCTTCAGTCTCCTGTTTAAATGCCCCCAGACCAGGCACAGGAACAGCTGCCCCATGTCCAGGCACCTAGGTAGACAAGCAGGGAAAGAAGGGCAGCAGATGCCCATCCTGGTGCCTTGAGTTACCTGTGCTCACCCCACCAGAGGAAGAGCCTGGATCTGCTGCCTGCCCTGATTTCACATCCCAGCGGATGCCCGGTGTGCAGGGAAGAGCTGTGCCACCCGCCCGCCTCGGGCCACTCGCAATGGCAATGCTTAGTCATGTCCAAAGAGCACATCTGGGCTTTGAGTGGAGAGAACATCAACACAGCCACAAAGCTAAGCTAAAAATAGAGCAGTGTCTGGGTGGAAGCACGCTGTGGTTAGCCGGGGGGTTCACATCGTGAGAAAGCCTGTGCTGAGCAGGGTCCCTTTGCTCCTGTTATTGTCCATTTGCCCCCTCTCTCTCTGGAGACACCCTGGGGATTCACCAGCAGATGAATGACTTTCCCCAGGACAACAATGGCTTCTGCAATCAATCTTCATGAAATGTGGTTTGGTAGCTCTGCAAGAATCGAGCCCAGAATAAATGAGAGAATAAATGGGGATGGAGAGACAAAATGCCTGGGCCACCTCGGGGGCACCGCAGGAATGGGGAGTCAGGGATGGAGCCAGGGATGGGTGGCCCTGGGGAGCTGCAGTGTTGGCTCTGTGGATGCTGCAGAGGGAAGGAAATCAAGAAAAGGCAGGTTTAGGAAAGTACTGACTAAAGGAGCTCATCTCAGGGCACTTAACGCGTCTGTGGGTTCTTGTTCAGAAGCATCTATAACTTACCCTGGTTTGACTTGAATGCTTTGGGTATTCATGAAGCTCCTTCATGAGCCACAAAAGCTGAATTCCAGATTAACCAGAGTTTGCTGCTGCAGTTGCTTATGTCAAGTTATGGCATTCAGTCTTACGGCTCCATTCTGCACCAGACCTTACCCATGTGGCTTCTCCATAGGGAAGCCCTCTCCCCTGGCTTTTCACTGTCCAAATGGAAAATCACAGAACCAACCAGTTGGAAAAGACCTTTAAGCTCATCAAGTCCAACCATTCCCAGCAGTGCCAAGGCCACCACTAACCCCTGGCACTGAGGCCTCGGCTACCCAAGGTGTGAACACTTGCAGGGACGGTGACTCCAGCCCTGCCCTGGGCAGCCTGTTCCAATGCCTGAGCACCCTCTGGGCAAGGAATTGTTCCTCAGCTCCATCTAAACCTGCCCTGGGGCAGCTTGAGGCCGGTTCCTCTTGTGCCATCCCTTGTTCCTTGGGAGCAGAGACCAGCCCCCTCCTGGCTCCATCCTCCTGTCAGACAGTTGTAGAGCGCGATCAGGTCCCCAAAAAAAAACTAACCCCGCAGATCCCTCAGCCTTTCCCCATCACACTTGTGCTCCAGGCCCTGCACCAGCTCCTGTGCCCTTCTCTGGCCCCACTCCATCAAGGTGGTGCAAAGTACCACAGGCTGCCTGCCTAACTTCCCATCCTCCAGCCTCGGTCGGGGTACGGGGTTGCCTCCACCCGGGATCCCCCTGCCCCACCAGTGCCTGGTGTGGGACCAGCCCTATCGCTCTCTCCCAACACCCCAAACAGCATCCCTGGAGCTGCCTGCAGAGCCCTCATTACCAAGGCTCACGCCATGGAACGTGAAGGAGGTGGATTAAGATTTCCCACTTTTACAGCGTCTTGGAAGCCTTGGAAATCTTGCCCGGTGCAAAGGAGGGGGTTCAGTGCCCCACTGAAGGGTGGGCACTCACCCAGCAGTTTGAGCACCAGCTGGACCAGAGATGCTGTTTCCTAGAGATGGTGCCTCGCTGTCACTGGATATTATTGCTGGTGGAAAAAGAAGTTTGTGTCTTGCTCAAGAAAAATAAGTCCTTGACCCTTTACACGACCTGTGCAGCGCTGGCGCCGGTGACTCCTTGTGAAAGCGGGTGGGTGGGAAAGCAGCCGACGCCGACGTTCCTGCTCCGTGTGAGCTGAGCACGACGCACGGCCCCTCGGGAGATGGCAGATAACGCTCAGCCACTCCTCCACTCGCAGCCCCTGCAGAAACACCGGCTGCAAGCACGGAATTAAGAGTCTCCCACTCATTATTTGAGAAGGACGCGGCTTTCACAGCCAAGCGGCCTCGGTTTGCTTGGGGGGAAACATGTGCTTATCTCTTCTTTGTGTGATTTATGTCTTGAGATTAATGCATCAAACTGGCCGGCTCCCAAACTTGCTGTAAAGTCTGGGTTTTCATGGGACTGTCCCGAACCATGCAAAGTTTCACTGCTTCTGTCTTCTGAAACTGAGAGGAGGGTTTTTATCTCGGTCGTAAAGCTGAATCTGGGGGTTTTGCAGATATAAGGCAGGCAGCGTTGTTTTGATCTGCAAGCAAATGATAGCCTTCTCTGAGTTCAAGGAGGGTTATTAAATCAGCCCTGTGGAGATAGAGCAAACAAAACCAGACGGAGCAGAGAGGGGGAATGTTCCTATTCATATAAGAAGGCACGAAAGCAAAGCAGGGGAGGCAAGTTAATGATCAACTCATCCGGGGTGTTTACTTTTACATGCCGTTGGGGTAAACAGAGCCATGTCATCCCTCTAGCCTGCTCTTGTTTATAAATATACACTAACATTTACAGCTGAGACGGCTGGATTCCCCTGGGTCCGGGCTGGAGAAGCCAGAGGGGTCTCACTTCCCACTCCTGCATGGGACAAGCCCTACTTCTAGGGCTCTGTGGCTGCAAAACCACCTTCCAGCTCTGTGTTTGCACCTGCCTGTGCCAGGAAGGCATGAGTCCATGTCCCAACACAGCCCCTTGGAGATGGCCCCTTGGAGATGCCCCATTGGAGATGTCTCACTGGAGATGCTCCAGCAATGTCTTTCCCATCCGGTCCTTGGGAATACTTGAAGTTGTCCTTTTGCATTACTGGGTTCAAAGCAGCAGCAGGTCCCAGAGCCTTGCTGGTGTGTACAACAGCCTGAGCACACATACAGAGACCAACAGGCTCATCTTCATGTCAGCCAACCCACCATGATGACAGTCACAGCAAGGATTGGTGTTACTGACCGCAATTCACAATTATCCTCTAAAGAAATCACATTTCACCTAAAAATAAAGTTCCTTAAAAGCCATATATATACATATATACATAAGCTGCTATAAATGCTATAAGGTTCCTGTACATGTTACTATTCAGTGAGATCCAACGGAGGAAGAAGAACAACAAACACCACCGAGTGATCAATTCATTGCAGCTGATGACTCAGTGCAACTTTCTGTCCCCAGTTCATTGACCGCCACAGACAAGCCGTAGTGATCTCCCGTGTCACCCAGCTGCTGCCCTGGTTTGCAGGGAGCACAAGGGGCACAGCGTGCTGGGAGTGAGCTGTGACCCTCCACAAGGACACGCTACCCGGGGTTTGTCTGTGGGCCAATTCGCATCGGCTCAAAGGCACTGAAGCAACTTCCTGCACAGGCACGATCGGGGTAGTTTTAGAGCAGGCTTTTTGCAGCTTACTTAAAACCCCCTCCCAAACAATTTAAATGGGGCATATTCTAGTTTACAGTGAGACACACTGGTGCTTATATAGGGGTTTTTTCCATCTTAAATGATGTAACTGTAGTTTAATCAGTGCCAGTCACTGAACAGTCGCTGATTTTGATATTTTTTTTTTGTGTTAAATAATTCCATTGACACATTTTTGCCAGAAGTTGTAGAGAAGGTGAGAGGGCAGGAAGTTCTGGTTCTGTAAATGACCAGCAAGAAGTTCTGGTTCTGCAAATGACCAGTGTAAATAGTAGGGACTATTCCTCCTCATTTTCATGACTAAAACCATAACCCCATAATGATGGAAAGTTGTAATAATAACGAATAAACTGGTTTACATGGGAATACATATTTGCAGCGAGTTTTTGTTCACAGCGTGTACAGGCCTGACAAACACATCTCCCCATTTGCATCTGTCCCCAAGGGGGACTTGCAGAGCCCTTAATAACATTAAAAATAGCCAAATGGGCATCAGGGAGTTGTATGTTTCTGAGGGGGAAGTAATTCTGAGTTGCTTGATGTTCGTGGCCTATAGAAAGCAAATAATGCCCCTGTTGGCATGGGTGCTGGCTCTTGTCATCACACTGCTGGCGTTTCAGGCTCATATCAAGATTATCACAGGGTAAATACTGGAAAAAATGTAATCACTAATTATTATGCAATGAAAATGAAAATGCCAAACTTTGCACAGAACCTTATTCACAACAAATTATACAACCAGCTGTAATCAAGGTCATTTCAATCTGAAAGCATTCTCTATTGAAATCCACAACAATATTCAGGCCCCGCTCGTTGCCCAACAGCGAGGAAGCCACAATTGCTCTTGTGTGTCTGGATGCCCCGGGGTGGTGGGTGCAAGGATGCACCCACCAAGCACTCATGCCTGCGGAGGAAACCAGAACAGGCTGCACATCTCAGCCTTTCTATCTGGAATGTCAGACCCAAGCATGACTCAGTTCCAACCCTGCCATTCCCAACATTAGCTCAGTCCCTTTCCTCCATGGCAGCTTCAGGTGGATGCACTCTGCACTGTGGCTTGTGTTTTAAGCTGAGGAGGTGCTTGGGTCCCTCAGGTCACCTTTTCTTCATGGACTTCATGCATGGTGTTACCTGCACCCGCATCCCAGGGGCTAGCCCTGGGGTCTGGAGCTGAGCATCGGTGCCAGGGCGAGCTGGACCCTGCCTGGCTCTGCACTGCTGGAGCTCGCTGGTCTGTGGGAAAGCTGGCTGCGGCTCAAGCTTTTGTAAGGGAGGTTTCTCCATGCTGTTGCCTAAGCTGGAGAGAGTGGCAGGGTGTCCACAGCAAGCACAGGGAAACTGCTGGAGAAGGGTCATGAGCGGGACAGGGGGATGCTGTGAAACCCATTGCTCAGCACACGGAGGACTGCAAGACATGGTTTTGTAGTTAAGGCTCAGGCCAAGGCCCCCAGAGACTCGAGCTCAGCCGCTGTGAGCCTCTGATCAGAGCTCTGCATTTCCCATCTGCACAATGGGACAATAACCCTCCCTCGGCACAGCTGGGACCTGGACCCACTGCCCCACTACATAAAGCAGCCAAAAATGTGCAAAATGCTGGCTATGCTTTCCTAAGTACACGCTGGATCTTCGCTAGGCAAGACCAAGCAGTTCTCCCCACAGCAGCACCAGAAGTAACTGTGCAAACTCCCCAGTGCAATTTAATTCCTTTTCTGGAGTGACTAACACCTGTATTATTCCCATCTGACCTCTGCAGACATCCTGCCACGCAATTGTGTTAAACTCTGTGGCGAGAAAGATAACCCGGCCTAAAATTAAACCATCCAGCATGTTTTTAATATTAGCACAGGCAAGGAGAGTATTCCTCCTGGGCGGAATTCACCTCTTCTTGAAAGAGCAAGCAAAGCCAGCCCTCAGCACCACACTACGAGTGACGTGCTGGAAATTGTCTTTTCACTTTGTGAGCCCCTGTGATAGCCTGTTTCAATTGCCTGGCCTAGGTAAAGCCTCTTTGGTGCAAGAATCTTGGCTGCTGCTGCCAAGCACAGGGAGGTCCCATCGCTTTGCAAATGCAGAGAGAGACTCATTCGATGAAGACAGGCAGCTCCGGACATGAAACACGAGAGCAGATCCCCCCTCCCTGTGAATAACCTGGTGCAAACTGGAGCCTCGTGGTATCTTTGGCTCCGAGAGCAAAAGAGTTGCAGCAGGAAAGGCAGCACCAAGCCACAGTGGGGATATCACTGGGTCCTCTGGGTGCAATTGGATGGCTGCTCTGGTTTCATTCTAATACAGTTTTCCATCAAAACCAACCCCTGGACTTTGCCATGGTGTCTTTTACACAGTGAATTCCAGATTCAAGTCGGGTTCAGAGGTGCTGAAAGCTTCTTTGCACAGCCGGAAGGCAGCCAGCACTTTGGGGTGCAGCACTACCCACTGCCTCTTCCCCTGGCCTCAGCTGGGTTGGGGTTGGGGTTGGGGTTTGCTCACCCCAGCAGCGTATGAAGGAGAACAGCTTGGTTTAGGGGACAGAAATGAGCAGAAATGAGACCGGATGAACCTGAAACACTGCTCTGGCTGTGCCGATGCCTTCCACTGAGGTGCAGAGTGCCCACACGGGCTGTGTCCTGAGCACAGGACCCCTTATCTCCACTGTCTCCCAACCAGATAACATGGCTCGCGGGCTGCTGGTGGCCAGCACAAGCGATGGAGGCTGCTGGTGCTTTCTCTGGAGGTCCCGGGGGCTGACGCTGGGGAGCCCCGCAGC
>NW_009928603.1:0-75238 GCF_000696875.1 Nestor notabilis
TCCATCAGCAGCGGCCCATCAAGAGGGGGGTTCCCGCCCCCCTGCGCTAATTGCTTTTGCTTTTCTTTCAATTAGGGCCGGCGCACTTCCCTCTCACCCCGGGTGGAAATCGGGCAGGAGAGCCCTGGGCTGGGGGAGATAAAAGAGAAACTGTAAAACGTGTCGCTACATTCACAAACATATATATTTCCCCCTCCCCCTTGTAAAGCTTTCTGCAACAAGCACAATGAAACAGGTTTGGCTGAGAAGTTTATGTTTTATTTAACGAGGAAAGGCACTTTCTGGCCTGTTCTTTGGTTCCCGCTGTGCAGTTTGGGAGTAAATCCAGGTGGGATATTTAAATTTGGTTCAAATGTCACACAGACTGTTTATAGGTAGTTCAAGGTAGAACCATCACTTACCCTGAACAGTTGCATGCCTGTGCATACATTTCTGTAGGTGGCTGCTATGTAGATCATGTCCATACAACATACACCAGCAGAGGCCTGGCTCAGTGATGTGGTACCCAAGGCGAAAAATGGAATGGAAAAAGGTGGAAGTAAATCATACAGCAATTCTGGTTCAGGGTAGTTACATCCTAGTACTTAAACGATTAGAGTCTCTTTTGATAGATTATTTAAAGTAGTACACACCATCTTTATACTTTAATTTTCCCAATCATGGGTGCAAAATAGGTGTTGTCCTGATTTCAGTTTTACGGCTGAGTTGTTTGTATTCCTACTTAACGCCTGAGGAAAGAGAATCCCTCCAGGGACCTGACAATGTAGCAAATAACTTGCAGTGTCACAGGGTATTTGCACATTACACTATGGTTTAGGAAGAAGTCCTTAAAATGTGTCATCTCTTACTGTTTTGCATTGGACTTTTGTATGTCAGGAATGAGAATCAGCTCTACACATTTTCCTTCGCCATGCGGGTGTTGAGGCACTGGCACAGGTTGCCCAGAGATGCTGTGGATGCCCCATCCCTGGCAGTGTTCAAGGCATGGTTGGACAGGGCTTTGAGCAACCTGGTCTAATGGAAGGTATCTCTGCCAATGGCAGGGGGGTTGGAACTAGATGGACTTTAAGGTCCTTTCCAACCCAAACCATTCGATGATTCTATGATTTATTATAATGATGTATTTTCCAAAAAGGATAATATTTAAAAGGTCCTGGTGGTACGTTTTTGAGGGGGGAAAAAAACAGAGAATGACTGTAGCTTGTCTGCCTTTGGAGAGACTGACAGGTTTTCAAAGAAATCCTGCAGAATGCACAAAGCATTCACCTTGTCTAGTTTAATAGAGGCAGAAAATGATTAGAGTGTGTTTTAATACTTGCTGTACATGTGACGTAGGAAGCCAAGCCTCAGAACAGTTTAAATGTTGATATACCCAGCTTGAAAAAGCTTGTCAAATAAATCAAACCGTTCTGGGGGCAAACCCATGTTGTTTTTAAACCACAGAGTGGGGCAGTGGGCGTGGTTACTCCCATGGTTGAATGGTGAATGTATAGATATAAAATACATTTTGCCACACTGGTTTCCAGAAGATTGTTTTGGCCTCGTATTCCAATACCATGAGCCAAAACTCTGGTCAATGTTTTGACAACAGAGCCAGGAAAAACAAAAAAGGCTTAGCCTGTGAAAAAGAAATGAAGATGTAGTGAAGGAAAACAGTAGTCTCTCTGCCACTGCCTTACTCAATCCATATGTGGACTTAAACACAGGAAATACCCACCATTCACCGCAATCAAGCCAGGGGCTTGTGCATCAGAAAGTGCCTTGTGGAACTAATTGGACTTTATTAAGATTGTCATTGACTTAGGAAAGTGTTTTGAAATTTGAAATCGGAACATTTAAGGAATACAGAAGAAAGGCAATCTGCTGCAAAAGTGTTAATTTCTATTTTTTTTTAAGATTTTCACAGTATTACAACCTTATGATGTACTTTTATTATGGCTTTGTGTATAAATTAATTATCATTTTGTGATGTTTGTGTTATCGAACTCTGTATGCTGACTTTTCATCTATAGTTTTTCTGAGGCAGAGTGCGCTCTGGGATCACTTCAGAATGGAAGAAAATCTAAACTTTGCCGATTTAAAATGACAATAAACAATGTGCTTGGTACCTTTCATACAGGGAGAGTTTACAGAGAAAACAGCTACAAATAATAGGTCCTACAGTGATTTTTTTCTTCATTTTATAGACTCAAACGAAAACTTGTTGTCTTTGCCAACAAGTATTTGGCAAAGTGTTTATTTTAGCACTTCCATGCCAGATATCTCCTTGTGAGGTTTTGGTGATGCTTTTCCTGACCGCATTTTTTTTTTTTTTTGCTGTACTGTTGCATTTAGATTTTTAGCATGGTGAGTCGCTATTAGACTTGACAAAACAGCTTTGTGATCGCCAGTTAAATCCAGCCTCTGGGTAATTTTCACTGAATTCACACTCCTGCGAGCCTCTGTGGTCTTCGCCTGTTTGATTTTTCTTCCTAGTACTTTACATCAAATCAGGGGGACCGTTTGTGCTTCAAATGGCACAGGCTCTTTAGTACACTGCTGGACTGTGGGTCAAGTCATTTGGCCTTCCAGATAGACTGGGAAATGTTTGAGGGGGGGACATGTTTTCCACAGTTTTCAAGTCATAAAATAGGGCTGCTGTAGAGCTGTGTAATAAAAATAATGATTTCTCCACATCAGCCACACAAGTACTGTGGCAGGAGTAGGGACAGGCAACTTAAGTGCTTTGGATGCTGTCTGTACCTGAAATAATTTTGTTTTCATTGTTTGCCTCTTTGATCCTTTTTTTCATTCAAATAGTATTTAACCTGAATTTCATGAAAAATTCCTGTTTAAAAATTCCTATCTTTGAACGACATACAAGAGCAAACCTGTTCACACAGATCAACAGTTGCAGTCATAATTTCCGCGTGTTGAAATCCAGCTGTTTGACATTTTTAATACAGGTAGCTTCAGCTCCTGCACATTGAAGCCTTACATTTGTCTGCAGTGATTTTAAGCCATTATGAAAAATATAGAGGCAATGGGAGCTTGGTCTCTTCTGCCATGTTTCTGTGCCTGGTTCACAGCCTGGAATGAAACATGGGGTGCCTGAGGGTAACTATTCAATTTGCTCTCCTGTCTCTAGTGCTATAATGCACTGAGAGAGTACCCCAGCTCTTCCTCTAGAGTCAGACCACAGATGACCACCTCCTAATCCCAACTACCAGTATTCTTCCAGCTCAAGCAGCAGCCTTATCCTGATGTTTTGCATCTTTTGCAGATTTGACTTCAGAATTTATGAACCATTCCTTGCATTTTATGTGGTCTGTTGGGGGAAAAAGCGGGAAGAAAGCCTGTGTGTAAATACATTAAATGGGATGACATTACAGGCATGAGTCAAGTCTGATTGTAATGTAAACACAACTGATTATTGTGTTGGTAGATGTCTGCAAAGTGTATTTGGAGTACAATAGCCCATATGACATATTCAGAAAGCACTTGAATGTGTAATAAATTAAGAACAGACAAAATAGTTATTTCCCTATAAAGTTGTTCATTCTCCATACGTATGATTCTTCATTTTTTATAATGTGAAACATTGTTTATGTAAAAAGCTGATCTGAACAAAACTCTCAGCCCCATCCATGCGTCCACCAACATCCCTGTGGGAACAAAAAAGAAAAAAGGAAAGAAAATTTTGGCATCTTGAGATCCGGATTATGGGCAGATGCACTGTCATTAATTTCTAAAAATGAGAACAAGGGACTATGAACATGAAGATCATATTCTGAGAGCTTGTATTGCTGACTTTGGAGTGACAGCAACTAAAAATCACCCCTGAAGGTCAATATAATTAGATTCCTAAGTTATCCATGTTTTTCCTGATGGAATTAACATTAAGCTGATGTGCACTGAAAGCAGTGAAATTTAAAAGTTTTGGCTTTTTTGCTGGCTTTGCAGCAGAATTTCTTTGGCCATTTGTCCATTACAGGTCTCTGCAAAACCAGTGTTTACAGTGATCCGTTTTCTTCTACTTTTTTCACTGTAGGCACCTAAATATACAAAATGGTGCCACTCTGTAAGGAATCAAGAGCAACAGAACAGTAGACATATACTGACAAGAAAAAGAAAGAAAAGAAGGAAAGGTAGAGGGCTAAGAGGAAAGGCAAAGATAAATGTATATATGGGTAACCCTATTTCCTTTGAGTGACACTTGATGAAAACTATAAATTACAACCTACATAACAGCAAAGCCTTTGCTAGATGCATCTGCATCTGCGTTTCATCCACCTCATGCTGCTCGGGTGTCTTACACTTCTCTGGCATTTAATCAGATGCTATGGAGATAGGCATGGAAAAGAGGATGGATTTGTAATTAAGATGCAGGAAGCCAAATCAAAACTAGTGTGAAAATATGAACTTGAAGGAAGATAATATTCTCAGGAATAATAATTTATGTTTAGCCATGGCATCGGAATCCCCAAAGCAGTGGGGGCTGTCCTGAACCTTAGCTTTGGCATTAGCATGTAGGACTTGAATTTCCTTCCAACTCCTGGCACTGCCAGTTATGTGTGTTTACTATAGAGAAAGGGTTTTAACTCTCCCAAAATTAAAATATCACTGATGAGTAGTGTGAACAGGGTGGCACAGACTATTAAAACCAGCCTTTTTAGTTTGTTAATACGTACTATCAGTAATAGTGGGTCCTACAGCAAATCCTAGACAAGACTACTGAAGACAGTTAAGATTTCTCTTATGGGTCCTTGCAGAGTTCTTAAAATAACCATGTAATCAAGTATTAAGTTCAAATCAGTTAAGCTATCTTGGGACACACACTGCTACAGATAAATGACAGATCCTCAGCTGATGTAAACAGATGTGGTTCTATCGATGTGCTCCTCACACAGCTGTGGGCTTATCTCCATAATAATCCACACACTGGAAAGTGCTCTTGCCCCCACTGGCCAAATGACTCCCTAGTGTGTTGTCCATCCTTCTGGGAGATGAAAAATAAGGAGCTCAAACTGTATGTAGTCTGAATTGAAGAAAATGCAGCTGACAATGCGTATGAAAGTGTATTGCTGGATCAAAATAAAAATAATCAATTTATGTCTGCTACTCTGTGTCTTTAGTGGGGAAAAAAAAAAAAGTATTATTTTACACGTTACATTTTCTAATGTTCCAGGATAAATGACCTGGAAAAATCCAAACATTGTTATTTTTAGCCCTGTTTTCTCTCTCACTCTCTACTTCTTCCCCCCTCCCTGCTCCTGTCCCCACAAAAATTCAGGCCAATTTCAACCACATTTAAGTGAGAAGGAGAACTCCCAACATTGTAAGTTCCAATAACTGCCATGAAAATTTGTGGCTGGATGGAAGAGAAAAAACACATTTGTTTTTCCAGGTAACATTGCCCCTGTTTGGCAAAGCCAGCTTTGCTTCTGCCTGCCGATGCAGGACAAATGCTTCTGGCTATGCATGGGCTTGCTCACCAGTAAACCAGCTATGGGCTGCCTTCAGGCTGTGCTCTCTTTTGCCAAAAGGGATTATCAAGCAGGGACGTGAGAGATGAATAGGGTTAATACAGCAGTAACATACAGAGGATATAAGACATAGCCATACAGGGGATCAGGCTCTGTTAGCTACTCACAGAACAGCTTGTTTTTAAAATATACCTAAGGTAGTTATTACATTTTTTTCCTAGACATTGAATACATTTTTTCCTAGACATTGGGTCTTATGTTTATGAACTATAATCCTTGGATAATTTATCACTTTCAATAAATAGTAGCATTCGATCTCAATGCTACGGCTCTTTCAATGAAGTCATTCAACTGAAACAGGATCTATGGTATTTCTACACTAGTGCATACAATATTAACTTCTTTTAAAGGACAACGTGTTAAACTTCTGTTCATATTCTTCACTGCTGAATGCATGTGTTAGCTTTACAATTCTTCCTATTATTTTGCACATGTATTTTAAGCATTTTCAAATTCACAGGCGATTGACGTGCACATTATTTTTAATTAAAATGAAAAGTGTTTAGGTAGTGAGCCATTCAAAAAAGGAAAAAGGAAAAAAAAAAAGAACCCTGATGGATATAAAAGGTTAAGCTTTAAACTTCTCTGTACCTATAGCTTTTGCTTTCAGTGTAAGAGATCTTGAGTTGGTTTGGGAGACTTGGTGGTGGAGCACTGGCCCCCGTGGGGCTGGACTCCTTAGGTCCTCTAAACAGGCCAGAGAGAAAAATAAGTGGCTTTCTGACGCAAGTCAAGAAAAGAAGCCTGTGCTGGGAGCCCTGAATTGCTGCCTGGAGCAACCTCTCTTGTTCTGCTGTTTGGGAGCCAGAGAGACCTGAACCCCAGCTATGGCACTGTCTTCAAATGCCTTCAGATGAATGGTACTAACAGCCTAAGTGGGGGAGGAGCTTGTTCAGACACTGCTCTCAGCATGAGATCAACAGCCACAATATTGTAAGAAAAGGTTTCTTTCCCCCTCATAATGGACCTATAGAAATATAATTTCTTTGCGGAAGTGCATGATTAACATCTCAGTTATGTAAACAGCCATGCAGTCTGCCATCAGTTCTCCATCCAGCCCATGCCAGAGGGGCAGAGCATGGGGATGCTCTGTGCAGCCCTCATGGGGGTGACCACATGCAGAGCAGAGAGGTTCCCTCACAGGCTCTGTCTTTTCCCCTTCCCCTTCACTGTCTGACTCCAAGGCTGCACCTTCATATGCTTTCACCTGCACCACCTTTCCTGCAGTGCTTTCATAAGGGTGATTGCCTTCTCCAAAGGAATTTCTCTCTCTGCTTTTCCATTACTTCTCTTCTGTGGTCACTTGCTTCTTTGGACAACTGAATTGCTTCCACCTCTGATTACCTAATGCTTCTGAAGCTGCTCAGTACTTCCCTTCCTCTGCTCCTTTCTGCCTCTTCTCTTCCTCTCAGTGTCTTCTTAAGGTTTTCTTTTGTCATTGTCATTGCTAACTCATCCTTTGGCAACCTAATTAATTGAAGTGGCCTTTTTTGCCATCTGTAGGAGGGTGGCTACCAAGTCTAAGTTTCCGCTCCTGACAGCATCCTTATTTTTTGTTTCTGGCATTCTCAGATTTCACCCCTCAAGTCTACCCAATGTGCAATTGCCAACATTTTCTGGCTAGCTTGCATTGCAATTTTCTCACTATTAAAATAAAAACCAAACCAAAACAAAAACCCACCCCAAAAGCAAAAGAAAAGACAGTAAAACCTTGGGTCTCCTTTCTCAACAATGCAAAGGGGATGTTTCTAGTTTTGGTGGTGTACTAGGTAATAAAGATAAACCTTGCTTTATTCTGAAGTCAGACTAGACTACATATTTATATGTAGCTGCTATGGTGACATTCACAACAAATCGTTGTAATTCACGTGGAATAATCTGTCAAATATGCAGGAATTTAAACATTTTACCACTAAAAATTGCCTGTGCTTTTCTTAGTTTTATGTTGAAAATTCCACATAGTTCTTAAAACAACAGTTTCTCCTCCAATATATATTTTCCAAAGTTGTATTATTGTAAATTGCTATAAATGATCGTCATTTGTGTGGGAGAGAAGGATGGCAATGGGAATGCTCATTCCTCCTGAACAGCCTTTGTTTGAACTGGCAGAAGACAACTGAGATCCTTCTGCCATGTGCATCCCATAGAAGGTTAGAGAAGAGATGGAGGGATTTCTTTGTCCAGTGGTGATTTGGCTTTAAGCAAAGAGTCTCACAAGGCTGAAACTAAGAAGGTGACTCCACTCCAGAGAAGAACTGAAAATAGTTCCATCCAGTTTCACAGGTAGTGATGAGCTAAGGGTAGGACAATAGGTCAGGGATAGGAAAGAGGAGAGACACACAAAGGGGACAAGCAGATAGCATGAATCCAACAGTTGTCATTTTGCTACTGATGATGGGAACAGTCTACTGGCTCCAAAATGAAACAGCTGCATTTACTTCTATGGTATGCTGGACACTGAACTAGATAATGGAAGCTGTCCCTCTAACATGAAAGAGTATGAGTTTCTACACAAAGATCACACTAATTTATAGGTCTCATGACCTTTTGCTACAGTGTCAATTGCTGGAAGTGTTCAGCCAAATAAGAGAGTGACGGGATGTCACATACCATGTCCTCTTGTGGTGCAGGGAAGATGAGCAAAGAGGCAAAAGATGACAAATCTATCCACAAATAAAGATGAAGAGGACAAAATTAGAGGACACACTTCGTTGGCATTAAGGTACAGACAGGAGTATATTACTTTAGAAATTGTACAATTTATATATTGTACAATATATTGTATTGTATTTATATACTGTATATATTGTATAATACAATAATTGTATTATATATTGTACTTAATCCTTTGGATGAGTACCAGAAACAACAAGTCCTTTGTCTGAATTGAAAGCTTATTTACAGCTGCCAAAAATCCAAGATTTTCTTTCAAAAAATCTCAGCAACCTAAAAGCAACAAATGTTCTGTTTCCTCAGATCCAGTGGTGGAGTGCTGACATGCTAAAGTCATCCTTCTGTTCCATAAGGATTTCTGTGATGTTTATCTTCCCGTTAGGGAGGTCAGTAGAACTGAATGCATATTACAACATATACTTCCCACATTTGTTTCAAAAGATGAATTTAAGACATATTTAATATCTTCTCGTAAACCTTGAAAATATGATGGGCTAAATTCTGGCCTTGCATACAAGTCTGTACCTAATCTAACAATGTAAAAATCAAATTTTGTAACTGTTCCATACAGCCAAAAACCTGCCTTTCCTGCATACCCTCCATAAAGCAGGACCAAGGACGACTGGAACAGAGGGTGGACAGAGGACTGTGGTTTTGCAATATGTATACATTGCCACTACATTTAGCTAGGGTCACTGAACACAATGACTTCATCCATCCTGGCATGCCAGAAGCGTGACCTCAGCTCACTTTGGCTTCAGCTTGTCTTGAAGGTTCTTAGCAGGTGCTGGCAGCTCCATGGATGTGACACAACATATATAGCTCTCTCTTCATCCAAGAGCTGGGATCAGTTTCATGCTGACCCTGCAAATTACATTTGCACTATGCGGAGTTTGTCCTGTTGTTGTTGTAGCTTGGATGATCTAAGTTTAAAACCGAGTCAAGGCTTGTAAGGAGAGCCGGTATCTTTTACTAGACTAACTGGAGCAACAGAGCAAAAAAGCAACCCATGAGCTTCCAGAAACAAAAGACTGTCTCACCTCTCTCTAATGGTGAACCAGGAATGCTGAGGGCCTGTGTCACTATCCAGAGATGTGCCATCGCCTGCTACTTTATTGTTATACATGTAATTTTTAACCCACTGCTCTTTCCATGCATTTTTAAGAGATATTTTCCTGTGAGGGACGTTCACAGGATACTGATTTGAAACACAGTCTTTTCTTCTGTTCAGTCACACTCACAAATGTCTGTTGTAAAGAGAAGAGACAAAATAGATGGGGAGTAGCAGCGTGCAGCCAGCAATCCTGCATGGAAGCGTCAGGGCTTCCTCCATACATCTACCAAGACGCTTTGGTTCAGCTGAAGCCCTGCCTCTCAGCAAACCACCCTTTCAGCATGCTTCTGTTTGCGCCAGGAGATCATAATCTGCTCTGAAATCCACTGCTGTGTTTTTACTCACAAAAACTTCCTTCCATATGGCAAAATTAGTGCTGGTCACAGAAGCTACGCATACAGTAGCAGGTAGTACCGGCTGGTATGAGCAGATTAGCGGAGAAAATCTGCTGGTGCTAAGGATCAGGCATGTCTCAGAGGGAGTTTGCTTTGTGCTAGTCTGTGTCTGAGTCTAGGACCTGTTAGCTACCTGTTAGCTGTTGGAGAGCATTAGGTGCAGTACTGGAGCACATCTGGCTTAGTTTCATCCAAAAAAATGCTTACTGAATATGCTTTTAGACCACTCTGTGCTGTGAACTAAAGCATAGCAACTGGGAGCAACTAGGAGATTAGTTCAGAAATGCACTTCTGGTCTTACCTGAAATACTGCTATAGATTTTTCTGGAGTGCACCATGCTATAGCATGGCTCATTGGAAAGGCCATGCCCTTCATGATGCAACAGCATTTCTTCAGTTTAGCATTGTATTTCCTTTTCTCAAGGAGGGATGTATTCTTCCAGGAGACCTGGGATGTGCATAGACACTTTTGCTTCTGACATTAAAACAACAATAATAAAAATAAATGTTATTCGTAGAAGTCATCTTCTAATGAAAGTATTCTATCACCAGGCAAATATTATGCCCGAGGCTGGGTTACAATGCCATGTACCATCTAGGAGTGTGCTTGCAGAAACTTGCATAACCCAGAAGGTACTTTTTTAGGGAGAAATTGTAGTCAGATATAACATTTTGTATCTATACAAAATGAAATATCCTATTTTTACTGTCTGGTGATGTAACCATAAGTTCTCAATAACGAACAAATGGGTGTGATGCATTTGCTAACATACTTTCTCCCCCAGTGAACAAACAAACCAATTCTAAAAAACAATATCCCCCACCCCCCCCCAAAAAAAAAATAATCAAGGAGCCTTTTAGAAGCCTGTACTAATATGTTAACGATAATGGAGTGAGAAAAAGTGGTATGAAACATAAAGCTGACCATACTTACCTTAATGAGAGATGTTTTAATTTTTATAGTGGAAGCAATGTGCTTTAAAAGGCTAAAATGTTTAATCATCTCGCCTTTGCTAGAATGTTTTAATCACCTCCCTGAGTTTAAAATATAGAAAGCACTGGAAGTGTAATTGTTTCAGTAAGGGTGAAGAGAAAATGAAGTGCCAAGAAATACATTAAGAAATCATTTTTTGTCTCTACTGCTGCAGTTAAGGGTGTAGCTGTCACCCTTGCTTTGCTAAGATCTTTCGTCTAAAAGTAGTCCCACTAACTTGACAAAAGGAAATGACATTAGAAAGCTTTTGGTTTTTTTTTTTTGGAGGGGGGGATCATGTTTGATTCTGCTTGCTGGTTCCACCTTAGGGGTTTTATGGACACTGTATGGACACTGCAAGCCTGAAAAAGAAATTTTGCAGATTGTGCTGATTTCACACTAATTCCAAGCAAGTTCTGAAGACCTTCCCCTCACTTCTCAGTTTCATCTGTGCCCTGACTATGCTGAATTGCAGGACTTGGCTTTAAGCGCAGTGTGAACTATAGGAAGATTTGGAGTAGACAGAAAGAAGTACAATGTGTGCCTAAACACATTGTAAAATAAGTAATGTAAACTATGACTATGGAAGAAGAAAACAGAAAGTAGATTTCCGATGTCTTCATAAACCATAAAATATGTCCTACAAGTAAAATAAAATCCTTTGTCTACGCCAAGCATTACTCCATGGTAATTTTTCATTACACTGTATCCATTTGCATGAGCCACAAACTCCCGTTTGTATTCGTCCACTGGTCTAGACAGACAAATCTTTGGAGATCTATTCTTTTTGATGGATTTATCAGATTTCCAGCCCCATTTCTCCCCTCTTTCTAATTTCTGTTCCTTCTTCACTGTTGTGCTGGCAGCAGCGGGTTGCTGAGGTAGGTCCATGCAACTAATCCAAGTGGCATCAGGGCGAGCAGCTCGCTTACTTCCCTTCCCTTTCTTTTAGTCTTGTTTGAAGTGACCCCCCACCTCATACTTATTATGATATGGAAACTGGCTGCCCCTGCAGTAGATTTAAAATGTATGTGGTACACGCAATATGCTTACTGCCGAGGAGCACAGAAAAATAACTCTCTCAAACTCCCCTGCCCCAGCTCCTTTAATACAATGTGTGTTCTTGCTGAAGAGCTTTTACACAGCGTGTATGTTGTGTATCCAGCAAGCTTAATATTGCACTCTATGAAAAACTTTGTTGCTATAGGATTGCTAAAAAGGGGTTTAATAAAGCTGTTTTCTAACATGGTAGTTTTTGTTTATTTTCAGAGTTCAAGAACACAGTGCTTTGGTAGTTCTGCAGTCCAGGATGTGTAAGGTATTTAAAAATCAATTCCAGAAACCAAAGCAGTTCTATCCAAGGCACATCAAGGGCTAGATTCCAGCCACACATTCAGTATAAATAATGTAAAGCCATCAGTCACATTTTATAGTAAGCAAAGTAAAATTGAAGAAGTAAAGACAAGCTAATAAAATAATTAATATTAGTGGAAAATAACTGGTATACAGTAACAAATACGTTTCTGTAGACATACCACTTAACTCTAAAAAAATATATACATACATATATGATGGCTACAAATGAGCTTGTGATTTTCTTCCAAAAGTATTTGAGCAGGAAGTAAAACATTTTCCCAGTGGATGAAATAACATTCATTTTTGCCAATCTAAGCAAGGCAGATTTAAATTTTATGTGTGTCCAACTGCTTGTTCCCCCTCGGCTAATAACCTGCCTGCTGGAAACATTTCAAATGAAAAGGAGTTCACAGTTCCTAAGCCCAGCTCTGAATATATCTGCCATGCATGTAAACAAGTAAACCATTATGTTTCTTGTTGAGATAAAGAATACCAAGATAAGTGGGGACTTTTACAAAACAAAGGGCTCCCTATTGCGAGTGTGGATAATCTTCCAGAAAACCCTGTGTTTTGGCAAATCACACCAGATTAATCTATTAGGCATCTCCTTTCATCATCAAATTTCCGCTGCCTATCACAGTGGCTGCCTTATCAAGCACCCTTTTCTCAATAGCAGGCCCATTCCTAGGATTTCAGGTGCTGGCCTTCCACGCTCGGAAAACAGGTGTCCCCACTGTTTTCAGGCAGGAAAGGTCCCTGCACAGAAGCCTGGGAAAGGGCAGGGGTATCAGCTGCTGTTCTACCTGAAGGAACAGGTAACAGGAAACTGTTGATTCAATGGGCTGAACTTAATTGGCAAGCATTAGTCAGCACTCACTGTTTTCTGTGAATTAAAAATCCTCATAAGAATTCTTCCTGACAAAAGTTTTGGATGGGGGAAGATACATGCCCAGAGATGCCCTCCCAGGAGCAGTCAGTTCTTGTAACTCTATTTCAAGTGCCACATTCTCTCTGTGTATTCCAGAAAATATGAGCTAGGAGTTGAGAGCAGAGTGTCAAGCTCTCCGTGGTTATGTATAGTGCCTGAGCTGTTAGGTAAATTGCCTATATTCAGGAGGAAATGGATTTCAAATCTCAACTAAAGGCTAATATTCCAAACCAATTAGTATGATGGATCAGGTTTTCAAGCTCTCTGTGCCTCCCATGGCCAGGCTTTTTTTTTCTTCTTCAAGTTAATGAAACTGGGCATATGGTTTCTGACCAGACTATTCATCTGTGAAACAGGGCCATCCACTTGGTCACCCAGAAATGCCACAATATGGAGCACAGGCAGCGCCGGGGGTATGAAGAATGACACTTTAAAGTTGACAGAGAAACATGTTTTACAGGAGCCAGTAAATCCTCTCTCCTCTTATTTAACTTTCAGTGCTTATCTCTTCTCATCAAGACAGCATCAAGCAGCTCTTATCCTGGCGAGTGTCTCAGTGCCCGCCTGCCTTCTTGTGCAAAAAGAGCTTCATTCTCTGCTCCAAATCCCGCTCCTGGAAAACTGTCTTGCACAGACTTTACTGTAATAAAATCAAGGCAAGTAAGAAGGCTGGTGTAGTGACAGCAGGAAGAGCCCGTCTGCTCTCAGCTCCTTGCTTTGACAGCAGGGCTGCTCAGAGGCATTGGGATGAGCTCCCAGCTCTGCTCAGTGGGTAGGAAGTGTTTGATAAGCGCATGCCTGCCCTTCCGGGACTCCACAGCACAAGCTTTGTTTCATCTACAGATGATTAAATGGTCTACGGGGCAATTATGAACTGAAGGAAGGAATAGCCAGCTCTCTCCAGGTTTCCTCAATCAGCACGATTGAATTTCTCAAAGGAAGGCAGCAGTAGCAACAGCAGGCTCAATGACTTTTCCTGAAAAATGTTCTCCAGTTTAGGATTGAGCTTTCATTTAACTACTTGCTGTTTCATTTTATTAAGTGCAAATTGTGGCTTAATAGATTTACAGTTGCCATAAACTTCGGCATCATGAAAGCTGTCAGAGTGGCCAGTTGCACAGCATATTACTTGTACGATGCTAGAAAGGGTGAACTGGACAAGCCAGGCACCAAGAAAGACTGCAGACCATTTTAATGGGTCTGCACACAGTCTTCTGCGGGGCAGATGGAGCTGAAACACAAGCAGTCACTCAGTAGTTTCCTTTTGTTCCTCTCTTTTCTAGGAATTAGAGTGGAGATGGAAGATTTCAGAAGTTTATCTGCAAATGAAAAATAGCATAGTTTGCCTTTTCATACACAAACTTTGCAAATTAATTCTGCTAGACAGTGGTTACCCAAGCCCAAAGACACAGATTTTTTTTCTGTGTGCCCATTACACTGTAGCTCTGTTCTGTGCTCATTACACTGGGTTTAGTTCCAGATACGTACCAGCAAAAAAAGTAGACATACTGGAGGGAGTTCAGAGGGAAACATCAAGGCTGATTAAATGGCAGGAGGGACAGACTCCTGTGAGAACATTAAAAAAGTGAAATATGAATGGTTTGGTTAAGCAGTGGTGGGGATGTGGGCATGAGAGCCACCTATGGGCATTTTTCCTAGGAGAAAGGCCACAGGCTGTGCAGTTTTTAGCTATGCAATCCCAAGTAACCTCCCTCCTGGTCAGGCGACTGGTTTACCTTGGGTGAAAGGGAAAGCTGATTACCTTCCTCAAACAAACAAAGGACTAAAAAGAGGAAGTGAAGATGTATTTGTGTTTTGTGTGAGGGGCATTTTTTCCCTTCTTAATAAACTCTCCTTTGGGAGGCTATTAATTTCAGAAGTAGGCAGCTTTTCCCACCAGCCATAGTTTTTTTGGCAAATAGCTCGAACCCCTCTGTGTGTTGCTAAAGAGTTGGCTCATTTACTCCAGACAGCATCCGTATGGATCTGGATTGCCCCCCACTCAGATAAGTACAAAAAGATCTTGGAGGGCTTTGGGGAAGTCTGACGCTAGAATGAAGCAAGAATGCTACAGGTGTACTTTGTTGCATCCCATGAGCAAAGAAGTCTCCCATGTAAGAGTATCAATGTGAGTCAAAAAAAGAGATGGTGTCCCATGCAGGACACACATTTCCCCTCTCTGTACACACAGGGGTGTTTCACATCCTTGGTTTACATCAGCAAATGTCTCCACATCCAAAGATGCATCCCAGGAAGAAAGCGGTAGTCAGGAAAGATGTAAGTTAGGGGGGCATCTCCTTTTGCTGTTCTAGAAAGTGTTTGCTTTCAGGGCCAAGTATTCTGAGCAGCAGTGAGATGTATATATGAACTTTGCTGAGTGATGACAACTGTAGCAGAGGACAATATATTGGAGGACCTAACAATTATGTAAGTAGTTTCTTGGTGTAATGATCCTACATGAAATAAGACAATTTATTTCAAAACAAATTTAATGGACAAATAATTGTACAGTGACTATACCAAGAGAGCTAAATCACCCACAGAGCGTGTATTCGTAGTGTTTTATAATGACCTGTAAACAGGCATGGACCTGCCAACAGGGATTGAGGAGACTTTTGCCCTTTCATTCCACCAGCACAGCTAACAAGCCTACAGCTTACAAGGCCATGGTACCCTTACAACCTGTTCCCACTTCTTTCCTGTCAACAGCCCTGCCCCATCCCATAATGTGGCATGTAGATCACTTCAGAGGGACTGGAACAGAATTATAATGTGTTGGGCTATGTTCAGAGGTGCACAAATCATTACCAATAAAACCCGAACCACCTCCTAAAAACAAATAAAGGAAGTTTATTTTCTAGACCTTCTTGTGGTCTAGCTGTTAAATTGTACTTTAAAGGAACCCAGTAGTGCTTCTAAGGCAACTTGTAGTTAACTTTGTGGTACTGTCAGTCTGTGAAATGCAACCTATTCCTTCTAAACAAAGCTAAACTGTGTGTTTTCCTTGTCTTTGAACTAGAAAACACAGCTTAATAGACACAACCAACAACACTTCCCCCCCCCCCCACTTACTTCATGTGTAAATTCAATTAATTTATTTCTGTAAATGGGAACTTATGTATGAATAGGAGATAAGGGTTTTAAGGGTCTCAGTCCACTCAGCTAATTGCAGCATAAAACACTCTGCATGTTCATTGCAAAAGACCATTTTGCAATGGCTCAAATATCCCAGAAAATTGCCTAAATCGTCTTCACTTCATTAGCAAATGTCATATGTACAGATTGTCAGAGGACTTAATGGTGACCATGCTAATAGACAGCTGCCAGCATGCTGTGGTGAACGAGGCCATTTGTAATTCTCATTAACAGTTCTACCATTTTTGGTTGTATGGAAAGTGATAACACACTGATCTAACAGTCATTAAGAACTTTTTCTTACTCCTTTAGGATTAATTTGCACTGACCCAGAATTCTCTATTTGCTTAACACAAGCAGTGGGCCACTTTGATGTTATCTGCTTCTATAAACAATAGCGTACAGTTCTCTCCTGGGCTAAACCAGCTCTTATTCTACTGAGAATTAGCTGTATTAATCATTCTGAAGTCCAAGAGTGCATGATCATAAATTGTGTGCAGGGACCTCACTTAGCAACTCCCAAGACTCTCATTTATCAAACTTTTTTTTCCCTTCCTGGATATTTAGTGTGTAGGGAGTAATTTATTTCTTAGCCGGTGCTTTGTGATGTCTTTCATGTTGAAGTAAAGTTGGAAAACTTTCTGCAACAAATATAATTTTTCTTACTTCGTTAGTGTAAAAACAAAAATTATGGACCACAGCTACAGACTGATTCCCTCAAGTGGCCAGAACAGAAAACACAGGCCAAGCTTCCAGTCAATGAGCTCTGAATGGAATGAACCAGGCAAGGGTAACTACAAATGAGGCGAGTTGCGCACTAAATATGCCTCTTCTTAGTTACTCAGAGTTTAAAAAATGTGGGGCATCTTTAAAGCTGATACCTGCCTAACTTTTCTAACTTTCTCAAGGTATAATTAAAGCAAGACAAAATCTTCAGGGAACACTAACTTAGTTTGTATTTTTCCAGAAAAGATCTGGCTACCAATGAATGATATTTTTGTTTTTACCATTTGTCAGTCACTTTCGCGCCATGAAAACACAATACAAATCTGCCAAAAATGTAAGGAGCAAAAATGCTGTTCCATATCAGCTTAGAGTTGATATGATATCATGTATTTCATATTTTTAATGCATCTGGTAAGATAATTTTACTTAAAGTGTCCCTTCACTCACAAAACTCCCTTGCAAAAGAGTACAAAGTCAGAGTGTACAGGAATCAAGGATAAAGACAGAGAAAACATTTTGAGTGAAGGGATGAAAACCTTGGGTCTTAGATGGCTGTCTTTTATCCATGGGCCTCAATTTCTTCAGCGTTTGTGATTTTCCATTGCCTGAACCAAAAGTGGGAACCGATGCGTGGATTCTGCTTTTCTTGAGAGGAGCGTACATGAAGTATCTTCACTGACTTACTGGGGAAAGTCCAGATTTAAGTCATTTTTGATGAGGAAAGAATTTTGGCCCTGCTCAGGCAGAATCGCACTCATGAGCACAGAAACCTCTCTAGCTTTTTCCCCTGCTTCACCCTGAGCTTAACTTCAGTTTCAAAGCTCTCACTGTTTTATTGTAAACATGTGGTTTTTAAAGTAATGCACTGATCCAAAGTTATCTGTATGTGAGTTTATTTTGTATTAAGTACTTCAAAAAAATGTCTGAACATAAAATGCCAACAGAAACAACAAAAATATAAATAAATCACTATATTCAGCAGAAATGTTTTAATTCAAAATGTAATAAAGAGAGTCAAAGTTTGAAAAGTTTATGCCAGAGTGTAAACTGTAGGACAGTAATTTTTTTTTTTCCTGTAGACAGTTTTGCTGCTTCAGCCAGAAGATTCTCAAAGGTTGATTAAATATATATATATATATATATAAAGGACAGTGGAAAAATGTTTATCTCCTCTGAAAAAATTCTGGCTTCTGTGATTTGGCATTCTCCTCAGCCATTGAGAACATTTGTTTTAGCAAGGGCCAAGCATTGCTGTTATATTCACAGGTTCTCCCTCTCTTCCCATAAACAAGCATTCAGGAGCTGTGATCTATCCTCACCTGGAGCTGTGCAGTCTCACTGATGTCCGTAAAAGCTTGAAGGCAGCTGCTGTGAAAGCTCCCCTCAATATTTTATGTTTGAGGCTGCCCTGAATTCTTCCTGGATTTCTAATTACAGAAGAGTTTGCTTCCATATTCAGTGGGCAAAACTCTGCCAGCAGTGACATAAGGCACCTGGCTGATTTTAGTCTAGTAAAACTATCAGTAACTACCTGTGAAAGAATTTTTCTTTAGGACTACGGACATCTGTTGCATATGTAGAGCAGCTAATGCCTGTATGATGTGATGTAAATATGCCTGAGCCAGACCTACCTCAGTGTGACAAAATTCTGAGCATCCTGATTCACTAGATTGGGTGATGTGTCATTTTGTGGAAGTAATGACTTTTTTTTTCCCTGCCTCAGGATACACTGCACCTCACTCCACAGAGCACTGCAGGCATGCTTACAGTGCAGTTAATCTCTAGCCCATCGGCTCACCTTTATTTAAAATGCTGTGGATGGATGCTTCACACAATCCTCAAGAGTTATTTTTGCATCATGTGTACAGCGAGAGCTGTAGTCCTGGCTGAAACAAGGGTAAACAGGGGCTTTCAAATGCCTTTTCTTCAGTGCATGGTCAGCATGCTTTTGACTGCTTATTCTCTGCTCCTTTGTACACTGCTGCTGCAGTGAGATTTGATCCATGCTTATGCCTCAAGCATTATCTACTGGATCCTGTGTCTGTAGCCTGAGAGAATGAAACTATCTACCTGCTTAATTTAAGATCCATTTTAAGAAGTTAGAGCACTTCCACTGCCCTTGTTGCTGAGGCTTGCATTGGCATATCTAGGAAGAATTGCACAATTTGATTATAGCTTTTAATTTATTAAAGTCCTGTATTGTTATTATTAACTCTCCTGAGACTTAATACCTGATATTAATTTTGAACTTTCCATTAGCTGTCACAGTATATTCATTTGTATTTATAGGAAATCTATCTTTTGTTCTAAAAGCATGTTCCCAAAATTTGCAACGCTGAAATACATTTTCACCTATGAAAGCCCAAGATCCACATTACAGTCTCATCTAAATGTGGAAGTATAAATGTAAAATTGTTTACTGGGGTCATTATAACTAACAGTAAGTTTTAAAGTTCATTTTAATCCTTTCCTTTTATGGCTGTATTCAGTGGCTCACCTACATTAATAATTTCATGATAGTATAGGAAAGACCACTTAGACCTAAGAACCTATCATTGAGAACTCCCCTGCTTCTACTCCCTGGACATCTCTATGAGGGCATCCATGCTGACAGGTAATAGATAAGGTGTCTATAGATACCTATAGAGATCTTTTCTATATGCATTATCTCACTGGTAAAAGAATTTGACATCTTCACCCAAGAGACCAGAAGGCTATCTCACTTGTGGAAGACCTTCTTTTAAAGAAATGCCAGCTATCCGTTTAGACTCTAAAATATAAGTTGTTGAAATTATACTTTCCTGTGCCTTGAGGAAGAGTGACCTCTGAAGAGCTTATAAGTTGTGGTGGTCCCTTTAAAATAAACAAGCAGAATCTTCCAAAAATCAGTTTCTGCCTATAAACTGGTTCTGCTGTAGTTTAGGGTTTGGGGGTGGGAAGGAAGCAGTCTTTGATCAAGGTTTGTCTTGAACCTATAAAAATGAATAGACAAAATTTGATGGTCTGTGTGGATAATTTGCTCCCCAAACATCCTCTCCTAATGGTTCCCTTCTGGTACTTTGCTCCCTGGAAGTTTGGTTACTTTCATAGTGGAATACGAAAGTGATAAACGAGGACTCGAGGAAGAGATCATTTGATGGGAGGATGCAGCCAGATTTTAGTAACAGAGGCAATGTCAAGAGCTTCATTTATGATCCCGTTGTATGTTGAACAGCAGGAAATGAGGAATCTGCTCCCTGTCAGCAGGTACTCTACAGACCCAAAATGAAAACTCAGATGAAACCATTTGGACAGATATTCTATTCCTCAAACATCGGCTCTGCTTTTGACATGGTGTATCAGATTCTTCAGGGGGTAGAAAGGAGAGGATGAATGTGGGAGGGCTTCAGGAGTATACCACAAATACACTGCTCATGACAAAGAAATGAATAGGCAGCATTTTACTTCATGTTGTTGTTCTAAAATGCCTGATGACTACTTAAAATACTGAATTGTAGAAGACCACCAAACTACACTGGATTTAATAGAGCTCTGAAAGTGAACTGGGAAAAAATACACAGATTATGGGCTGTTGAGTTGGAAAGCGGCCAGCATTGTTCCCAGGATTTAGGTGATCTTGGATATTAAAGCATGTAATATTTGATTTGTGCATAGTCTCCAGTTCATTTACTGTAGGAGTTAAAAGAAAAAAAAAAAAGAGAAAAAAAGAAAAAATAAAATCCAGAATACAGAGTTCAAGGATTTTAAAAGTAAGTAGAGGAAGAAGAAGATTATACCATGCTTAATCCTACAATTTCCTTACTGCTAATGAGTTAGGGAAGGATATACAGTTTTTCTAGCTTCTGAACTGTAAAGGGCAAACAGGAATTCAGGTTCTGTTGCCCTAAAGGAAAATCTGGTAATTCTATCCTCAGAACGTTCCTTGTGAAGCCCCTTCTGACCTAGAGTTCAATAAACACCTCTTTTCCAGAAGGTGCAATGATCTTGAAACTACTCAATACGAAAAAAGACACTAAAATGTCTGCTGAATCTGCAGTCACTTAAGCGTTGGAAGCTTTGTATCATTATTTATAGATAATATATTCATTGCTATTACAGCATCAGGCAGCACAAACAGGTATTTATGGAGCTGGTCAGGGCTCTGGTGCTATTGAGAAGAAAAATGCTTAGGTTTTACAGCCCTTTCTAGTGGCCGAACAGGACAGGTCAGAGGCAGAGGTAGGTGGTGATGCAGGAGGTGGGTAAGGTGGGAAGTTGGGAACATCATGGCCAGCAGCAGCAATGACAGCTGGAGCTGCAGCTGCATAGGCAGACGGCTTGCTTAACACAGAGAAAGAGACTGCTTAGGTTGAGCTCCACAGAAGAGCCAGTTTTGCTCATACCTGAGGTCTGAGAAAATCTGAAGAAATCTAACATCAAAGGAGAAACGATTCTTATAACTGGAGGCTTATAATGAAGAAAACTTTTCCCTTACTATTCCCTTGCTTGTAAAGGGAGAAGAAAATTGCTATCAGTGCTTTGCTGAAGGAAGGGACAGACAAAACAGGCTGTAGAAGATGTTATGTCTTTGGCCAAGCTTGTTACTTTTGTGCCTTCTACCTGCCCTCAGCTTTCACTGGATGCCAGCTTTGGCTTCCCCAGCAGTTCCCATGGCAGTGGTTCTCGTGGGTCATGCTCTTTAATAGCATGAAGAAGTTGCAGCCGTGCTGTTATGCCACCATTTAGACATGAGGTCTGAGTGTACCTCTTGAAACTTGCACCATTATTGTACTTTTTAAAGATGAGCAATCAATTATAATTAGTTCAGTGCAACTTTTTTTTTTTCCTTTTTTGTCAGCTGCTTGGAATATGCCCCTTCTGCTTCACATCTGTTTCAAGACATGCAGTTAGCTTCTGTTTCCTTGTCATTCCATCTTCAGTTTCACAGCTGCATGTGTCCTACATGCTGCTGTTTTGTTCAGTGACGGCATTTAGATTAAGTTATTATTTCTTCCTTTAGTCACCATTCTGATATATGTACATGTCTGTTCAAACCCACCTGGAGATCAGGATTGAAATTGTATCTACCTCAAAATAATCTGCTACCATGAAGGACCAGCAAGCCACACTTTTAACTTTGCATTAGTTACTAATTAAAACCAAAGTTTTATGTATTTTTAATTTATTTCTCAGCCCTGGAGGGCGATGGTGTTATTCAGTGTTTTATACCAGGGGCCCAAGCACTGATGAAAAAGTGTTCAGTCTTTCAATATCCAGCCTTGGTTTCAGGGACTGTGTGGCTGAAGGAATGGAGTGAGAAGTTTTTCTCGAAGTGCAGATGTTTTGACCATTTCAACAGATATGGCAGTATCTCAGCCGTTACCTTTATGTCACATCACAGCACATACCCAAAGTATTCAGCAGGCTCCCAGAACCTGAAAAAAAACCCCAACACTAGCTATCGGATCTGGTCTGTGAGAGACATTCATTCACCTAAAGAAAATAAAGAAAAATGAAGACATTTTAGTATTATCAAACCTTAGGACACTGTTGCCATTTGAAGTGCCGGTTTAACTTTAAGCTCCTCTTTGATATTCTTACTTGATGAGAGTACATGATGGCCATAAATCCAACTTGGCAATGATTCTGAAAGGTCACCTGTGGATATTGTTTTTCATGGTGTTAAATAGACTGTAATGGTCTCATTATTTCTCCAGAAGGACAAGTGGAAGTCCCATTGGTCTTCTTGCTGTCTCATAAATAATTAACAGGCTGTTTTAACTGGGTATAACCTTTGTACAGAGTGGCTGAACTTCACCGCATAGCAGAGGTAAAAGAGATTCAGAAAAATACCATCCATCATTGATGGTACTAAAACATTCAGGTAATCTAGGAATAAAAATAAAAAACTAATAATCGTGGTAATCAAGCAGTTTTAGAGGCAACAGGAACAATTGCCTTTCTGTAAACATCTGAACGTTTTTAGCATCCTCCATCATCCAGGTTCTTCTTTTTTTTCTTTTAAATCTTCCCATACGACCACTCAGGTAACTTCTAACATGAAAAACTGTGAAATAGGTGAGAAAAAGATCAGAATGTTTATTTTTCTCTTCTGCCAAAGGTAAAATTTTAAAGAAGAAGGATAAACGATTCTTTTTATTACCAACATAAAACTCAAAGCTTTCAAGTGGGGATGACTAAAATCAAATCCTGCATTTGAATATTGTAATTCTTTTCTGTTCAAACAAATGGTCCTATTCAACTTCCTATTTTGAGCATTTTGACAAAATACCATGGTCCAATACTTGTACTAGACCCAGTATTCAAAAGACAATGCTGAAATCTGCCACATCTCACCTGGAAGCTCCCATCTACTTGGTAAAAACAGCTGGTGTTAGCCATAAAGAGCTAGGTCTGAGCTCGCAGAAGATGTTCTGTCATGACAAGAAGATGGGAAAGAGGGGGAAGTGTGCTTGCTATTGGATAAAGGAAAGATTGTCTGGGAAATAAATGTTAAATTCCAGACAAACTGCAAAAACTAAAATAAAGAAACAAACAGAATCAAAGAGAGAGAGGGGAAAAGAGACAGAAAACATCAGTCTCTCAAACGTTTCAGTTTACAGAAAGACAGACACAGGTATTCACAGCTCTGTTTGTCTTTCTAATGAACCTATAATCTTCAAATCTGAACATCCCCATTCTCTGTTTGGAAACAAACAAACCAAACCCTGTGCCAAATTTCAGAACAATGCAATACTCTTTGGCTATGATGAGAAGACTGAGAAATTACTGTATCCAAAGTAACTATTTCCTTTCTGGTCTGTTTTTAAACTGAAGCATAAGAAAATGAATTTCATGTTTCCACTGCAGCCATTCCTCTTCTCTCCTTTGTTCTCCATTTTGGGAAATGAAAATATCTTGCATACAAGTCATGGCAAGTTCATATAGGAAAAAAAAAAGGAGTTTAACAATTCAGCTTTTGAAGTTCACTTCTGTGTAATTGTATTCCCTCTTTGGGCCTTATAGTCCTGGGCTGATGAATACATGATAGTTAGAGGAAAAGGAAAGCTCTGAACACCCATCACAGGAGGAGATGTGGGAAAGACTGTTCTTGAACATGTGCCCTTTTCTAAGATGCTTGTAGCAGCTCCATAAAGCAATAAGCCTGAGGTAGGGAGAGGAGGCAGTATTTTAGAACAGAAGTAGCAGGAAACTTCAACTGCATCTCTCAGACAATTGATGGGAATAGCAGCTTCTATTCCAGACCATTAGCTGCTGGTGGCAGCATGTGTGTGAGGAAAACTATGGTACCAACAGCCAGGAGAATCCCGAGTCAGGCAGCTTTCCATGTGGAGGCCAGGGGAGATTTCAAGCTCCTTTGCCCTACTGATCCCTGAACTTCATGGGTGTTAGAGGACTTGCTCTCCTGCCCTTCATGCCAAGAAAACAAACCTTTCCTTTCTGAGGATATACTCATAAAACCCACAACTTAAATAAATTAAAAAAAAAAAAAAATCCCAACAGGGTAAGTTTCCTATGTGTCTTTTTGGAAATTCTTTCCAGTACCTGGGGATCTCCTTATGGTCAGCATTTTTACAGCACCTTCTCTTTCTATTTTTAGCTTTTTTTTACAATTTTTTTTTCCAGTGAATTTATGGGAAAACAGTAAAAGCAGAAAGACAGCATTCAGGTAATTTTATTAAGCAGCTGTAATGGGTGGTAGTCGCTAGCTGCATGCCACAGAACCTCAGTGGTACTGCTCAAGATGTCTGTGAGGTGAAGGGGGACTACTTGGAGAGATTTATTAGGTTCTTAACCTCAAGTTAAAAAGGAAAGATAAATAGAAGGAAGTCTCCTCCCAATAGACCTCAATTACTTACAAATAGTCAGAAGATGTATTGAAAACCTTATGGTTTTTATTCCAAGCTCCATTATTCTTTATGTAACTTTTCTTAAAGCTGAACCAAAGAATTACATTCAGACTGAGGTGTGGAGCTCCCTTTCCTTGAAGGAAAAACCAGAACGAAAACAAAACCAAAGAACATTTCCTCATGTTCCCCCCACTAGCCTCCTGCTTGTACACACATGCAGTTGTGGAGATGTCCACATGTGTCAACCTTTGTGCTCTGCCCTCCTGTTTCAAAACCGCTGTGCACTCTGCTGGCAGGTTCAGAGCTTCATAAAAACAAAGTCCTTTTACTGACTTCAGAAGGTCAAGCCTCATATATAAGCAACTTGAGGAAAGAGAAACAAAACCGTATTAATACTTGCTGACATCTTTTGTGCCCTGAAAAAAATTTTGAATTTTCCATTAATTCCATGCTAAACTAAGTGTACACAAACCTAAAGGTGACAACTTGACTTTCAGCAGCAGCAGCCCAGTGGTGATCATCAGTGCTTCCTGATCCTGCCTAGGTATTAACTAATGCGGTTTCTGTGCAACCTGAGGGCATAACTATGGGCTCTTTGCAATATCCCAAATTTCCCCCATGGTCTCTAAATGTTTACTTAAACTCTAGAAACTGAGATGAGGATTTTCATTCATTTTAGCTTAGAAAATATTGTTCTCTTGCTGACTGTTACTATTGTCTACTGCATGCAGGCATGGGATGGAAAGCAAACAAACCCTGAAGATGCAGGTGTGTGATGTGTTGAAATCTGATACCTCTTACTGCCTGTAAGTAAAATAAACAGAATTGACTTAAATTAACTTAAGTGTTGACTGTAACCTCAAAGTAATTTTTTTCCTTTTATCTCTTAAATATATATATTTTGGTGACATTTTAAAACCCTAAGTCTTAATTAATTTTCAGGGGGAGTTCTTCCTGAACACACAGGACAGATTCTGGTCTCATTTGGCAATTGGCAGGGTGTAAGGACAGAGGAACATCATCCTGTTTCATCACTGGCTTCAAGGGATTTTACAAAATTTCCCCATTAGAACAATTGCATAAAACAAGACTTGAATATGTCTTCTTGCCACCAGATTGCAATCATCACAGAAACTTTGAAACAAACAAAGACCCAGAGGCTACCTGTTCATTTGCACAGTGACTGCAAGCTGCCAAGGCTGGACTGAAGCCAGCCTTCAGGTCAGGTTTACATTATCGCCAGCAAAGAAGCAAAATCAGGTCCTGAAGAAAAAAAAGGTTACCATCGTTAATAAGAAATTGAAAAAATCTGATTAGCACATCTGCGATTAATCAAAGCTGTCACAAATAATTCAATAAAATGTAACTCTTTGCTGAAATCTATTTTGACTCAGTTTACAACAGCCTGAACAATTGTGCTCCCCTTCAGAAAAACAAACAAACAATTTTCCTGGCAAACAAGGCAGTATTATTTTAACCCTAGGAGGGATGACAGTTTTCTGTGTACATATTGCTATGAGGCCCGATACCTAACAAGTGGGCATGTTTCCATACTACTTCCAGAGTAGATTTATATATTTCTTAAGGGCTTGTACCCTTAACATGATGTACTGAGAGCCTATGAGAATGAATGAAATAAAGGTGTTTGGTTTGGTAAGCACCTGGATGAGAGGCTGCCAAGCAAAGTTTGGGGCCTGCTGGAAATGTTGTGCATAATACAATACACTTTCTCAAGGGTCTGTGTTTGATCAAAGCTCCCGTGTGGTTTTGGGAGAAGCTGTGCCCATAAGGAAATCCCTTTCTCATTTCTTTATTTTTTTTTTTTAAATTATTGTATTTGAACATAAACCCGAATCTCTGAAAGCTTATTTTAAACTTTAAAGATCCCTTGCAGCCTTTCATAAGAAACGATAACATCAGTAATGATGCTCTGGCTTCCTGAATTTCCCTGGCATTTTTCTTGGGTTCATTATTTTTCACTCTCCAGGAGACAAAAGTTAGTTCTGTGGTACAGAATGGATGCCCCTGGGTTTTTGGTGGGGAGCAAGCCATTCTCAGAGACCCAGAGGCCATGATCCTGTGTAGCACTGAGAAGCTCCTGGAGGAAAGGGAAACTGATAGACCCAGAGATTTAATAGCACCACTCTGATCCTCATCTGTCTAGCCACAGCAGGAGCTAGAGCAGCAGGAGGTCCAGCTCCTCCAGCTCCTGCTACAAAAGGAGAGTCTTAATGCAATCAAAATGGCTACATGCAGTTTTGTTTCCCACATCTTTCATTGCTCCTATCCCATCCTATATTTGAGATCTGCCCCTTCACCTCTCTAGTTCCATGCCAGATCTGCAACATGACTATCTGGAAAAGTTCTCCATGAAAGGATTTCATTGTAAGGACCCAAAGAATAGGGATTGTATGAAGAGAAAGCACCATCTAGGTGATAAAGGGATCATGTCTGCACACATATAAAGTAGCGAAATACTAATGGGTTCCAATCAAACATCCAGCCCTATTGCCTCTTCTTTTTAATATCTATCCATGACAGAAATGGTATTTTCAATACATGTATGTTGAAGTGTGACAATGTCCACCCTAGAACTCTAAAGATGCAAATACAACTCCTTTAGGTAGCACACACTACTCTGTCTTGGCTCTCTCAATTGCTTTTTTTTCTTTTCTTTTTCTATTTTGTTATGTCACCTCATAATTCAATCTTTAGGCCTGCAATCTACTGAAAACCAAAGTGTATGAAGGGCACAGTGGGTAGAACAGTGCCCCAAAAGTACAAGTTCTCTTGAGAAAGGACTATGTCACATCTAGAAAGCATCTAAACCTCTAATATCATTGTGCAAAGATAGGAAAGCTGATAATAAATAGAACAGTGAGGATAAAGTGGATGTATTTTATAGTATTAATTTCACAGAACGCAATGGAAACCCCTTAGGATGGCTCTTATGTACCATAATAGCAGGTTTATCTTATCTTAGCCAATGTATAAACAAACAAGACAAAAAATAACAGAGTTCTCAGTGTGTTGTTAACTTCATATGACAGAGTGCAGTAAAATTGGATATAGTGTTGTTACACTTCTCTACAACCACAACTTTGGATATTGTACAAGTCTTGGAAATAGCACTGCTTCATGGATAATAAAATAATGTGAACAATGAATATTGGATCCAAACTTTGGTGGGTAATTATTATTAGAGATGCGAATATTCCCAGGAAGGCTGCTTTTATTATTGCTCATGGATACATTCTGTAACTCTTTTATATATTGCTGGCAGAATGTCTAGGGTGGAAAATTGTGGGCAATTCACATCAAGCAAAATGTGCAGGCCAGGAGTTTTGCATTAACATATCCGCTAGGCTACACTGAATTTATAACCCCTTAAAGCAGTACAAAGGGTTTTAGTATTGAATATAAATTATGTATAAAACACTCAGCATGAACTGTTGTCCCTGTATTAAGGTAGGTACACCAGGCATAAAAAATAAATGACAAAATGTACATTAATGTTAAGAGGTCAACTTTAAGCTGACAAAATCAAGGAAATGCAGAATTACTGCTGAATCCCTCTGTCACTCATTTTACCCCCTACTCAGTTCACACTGGGTCATCCCACTTCTTTCTGAGCTAGAGTAAAATCTCTGCTAACACATAAGGAGCAAGTAGGAGTCACCAGCTTAAGTACACATGGGGCAGGTGATGACTAAGAACCACTGCTACTGACCTGCTCATGGCTTTAAACTTAAACAGGGGAACTTTAGGTTAGATATAAGGAAGAAGTTCTTCACAGTGAGGGTGGTGAGGCACTGGAATGGGTTGCCCAAGGAAGTTGTGAATGCTCCATCCCTGGAGGTGTTCAAGGCCAGGCTGGACAGAGCCTTGGGCAACATAGTTTAGTGTGTGGTGTCCCTGCTCATGGCAGGGGGGTTGGAACTAGATGATCTTAAGGTCCTTTCCAACCCTAACTATTCTATGATTCTATGATTCTCGAGAAAGGAACCGTCGATTCATGCAAGAGATACAAATTTCTAGATACAGACAAATTTCCACCTAGGAACATTCTCCTTCTAGCTGTTGCTCTTACCCTACCAGTGTGTGTTACACTCACTCAATATTTAGCCTATCACCCCTCTTTAAAAAAAAACCCAATTATTCTTGTAAAATGGAACCCCAACATATGTTTGCCTTCAGGAAATTACTAAGCTGTAAGTAATAGCATCTCTAAGCTGTAAGTAATAGCATCTCTAAGCTGTAAGTAATAGTATTTCGAGTCATTCAGAGAGGTTGGGGTTCTGGGAAAAGTGCTTCTTTCTTCAAAACATATGGAAATATGGACAAACAGAATAAACAGATATTGCCAGAAGAAGAAAAATATGATACTCAATATCAAACCAAAACATGACTTCAAGGTGTATCACATTAATTTCCTAAGAGCTAAATAATAACATCAACATCAGCGGCAAAGATGTGGAGTGAACATGAATCAAGATTAGCAAGGAGAGGTAATTATAGATTGCACCCCAGTTAGACACTTGGATCATCACAGTTATGCCACCACTAATCACTAACATATCAATGTTCATATTCTGGAATAGAGATAAAAATATTAGAGGTGAAAAGTAACATTACTTGTAATGCTCTATCATACTCTTCTCTAAATATTAGCATATAAACATATCCATGCAAACACACATATACAGTGAACATAAGCTATATTTTAAAAGACTCAGGGGATAAACTTGGCTTCAGGTAAGTCAATGAGAAGTTATGGTTGCAGCCATAGATTTATATTCAGGAGGCACTAATGTGTAACTCAGCCTAATTGGCAGCTCCCTCCAGATCACAGGTTTTCATTCTTTTGTGTTAAAGAATTGCTCTCCTTTGCATCAGCCTTATTGACAGTGATTAGATCAGCACCAAATTAGTGAACATTATCATACTCACTAACTTGTGACTGAAGAAGAAAGATGTTCAGCTGGAAGGCTTCAGGTGACACAGATCATAAGAAATTATTTTGCCTCAGGGAGCAATTGCACACTTAAAACATAATTTTAGTCCCACCTGTAACCATTGAATAACATTATGTTCTAGTTTTGGAGACCAAAGAGGACCCTATGGCCATGTGTAAATCTTTACGGACCATGATCTAGTTGTTTTGTGAGCCTAATAATCCATAATAATCTAGTGCAAGTTACACATAGAAGATTTCAGTTGTTTCCTCCTGTACCTGAGTAAAAAATTGTCAAACCAAAATCTTGACTTTTTGCTGAGAGACAGTGTAGACTCACTCAGGCTTTCTAAAAGGATTCCACTTTTGTCTGCTACAAAAGAGTTTGCAAGGGAAAAAAAAACTTTAGGTCTTACTTTCAGTGACCAAGATCTTGACAGGCGAAACAAAATGCTAATGCTTGTAGGGTTAGTTGCTGCTGAAGCTACTGTGAGAACCTGGGCACGTTATGTTAGATGTGGCTGAGTGAAGATGCTGGGTCCAGCTGCTGCTTTTGGAATGCCTTCTCAAGTTAGTTAAGTCCTAATGTTTATTTCCACTCCATTTCTACAGGGACAAATACATGCCTGGCACATATACTATATTCCAGAAAGATCAATATTCATAACATGAAGCTCACAGAAGTGTTGGTAAATTTAATTTAAATCACTTACAGCAAAAACTGTCTAGTTCAATTTTCAACACATTTGTGACACTAAGGTAACAAAGTTTGTGTCAGCCTAATCAGTGTGTTTCCACCTACGTTTTAGGTTTGAGAGTGTTTTTTCCAACCTGGTGTAGTCATACTCAAGGTTTCAGGTCTTCTGCCCTTCTTACATTCCTAAATGAAAGGCAGGTCCTCCTTGTACACCAGAGGTGGCCTGTAGACAGCAGCATGGAGGCTGAACAGAGCTGTTCCAGCATGTTCTTTCTACAGTCATGTCCTGGGTTCACGACAAGTCATTACAAGTTAGGTGCTTCTCACAGTGCCATGTGTAAGTAAAGGAAGCATTTTGTGCTTTTAGAGTAGTAAGGTCATGAGGAATAAGACTAATTGTAATGGCATGCAATCAGTACAATTTCTCCTGATTTATTGGTGAAACTCCAGGACAGCAAAATCTGCCCTATTACAGTCTGGAGGCAATGTTACTGGAAATAAAATGCTGAAACTAGAAAGGCACAGAAGGTTTGGTAGTAGCTTATGATATTGAATATCTACCCTGCCTCGGTGGGTTTTTTTGTTTTGTTTTGTTTTGTTTATTTGCTTTTTTTTTTTTTTTAAGAAAAAATAAAAGGAAAAAGTATATTTTCAGACTGTTTGTTATGACATATAATTTGAGCAGAAATTTTGGTGTCTGCTAAGAACATTTGTGCCTTTCCAGGATTCCTGAGGGGAAGAGTAGCTTGAACTGAAGAAGCTTTTGAAAAAAGATTAACCAGTAACTAAATTATTTCAGCTTATTTAGGCTAGTGAATTATAAGGGAATGTTAGCTGGATGTACTCTATGAAGATTTGGGAGGAGAAATTAAGCTGTGATTTCTATTTGAAGCAACAGTAAAGATACAATTCTTTGAGAAAGCAGCTGACTAACCCTTACTCCCAAGCCTACAGGTCAAAAATGAATTAGAAAAAGGTAATGTTCCCTAGACTCTGGTTATTTGGCAATGAAGAAAAAGCTTTGTGCTAGGAGAGGAATGGTATGTGCAGTGAATTTGCTGACGGTAAGTGATACAAGTAGCTAATGTGAAAACATTCACAAAATAATCACTACAGGAGCAACCTTTAAATTCTGAGTGAGGGCAAAGATTCAGCCACACTTTTGACTTTTCTTATTTGAAGTGTAACAGTGCTTTAAATGCCAAAATGTAAAATCTGTTCTACAAATGTCTATTTTGTTACAGCCTTTCATGAGGGCTTTCAGGTGCAATAAACTACCCCTCTTTGTAACAACACCCCTTTAAAAACACAAAGCAAATCATTATGTGGAAAGGGAGAAGTTAAAAGCCCTAAATCTTCCATTCCCAAGGATACTGTTACCTTCAGATAGAATGTATTTTTTATGTATATATTTACTGCTTAAATGTAGTATATTTCCATTGGGTTTAACTGACAAGATTTTAGGGAATTCTTTACTACTGATTTATATGTATACATATAGACACATATATGTTCAACTACCCATACACTTTTTTGCTCCTGTTTCCTAGCATAAAATTATTTCCTTCCCTGGAACAATGAAAATGCAACTGCTTTCTAGACCAGTGACTATTCTTTCTTTGAAGAGGCTCATAATAGGTTGCATGAAACATCTGGAAGAATTAAATCAAAGAGTGATGGAATTCCCACTGGAGAACACATGTCAAACAAGAAAAAGAGTCCTGTGGAACAAATGAGATTTTGCCCTGAGAATTAGTGAGTACAACAGCTAGGCTTAGCGCTGGACTGAGACAAAAACTCCTAAGAGGCCTATTGATCCAGTTTTTAAAAATCCACAGTGCTTAAAAAAGAGAATTTGTGTAACATAGTCTACAAGCAAAAAGTCTGTTTTCCCCATTTGTGGCCACCATTCAGAGCAGTTCCTGAGATCCACAATAATCTTCACATAGGGAAGGCAGTCTGGGAGATGGATTGCATCTAATAAGCACACTGTTCACTTAGGAAAATACTCAGCTAGAGCCCTAAAGCTGTGGTGGGGAAGGGACCACCAAATTCAGTAGACTTGTAGGGACCCACAAAGAGAACAATAGAATTTCATGCTACTGGTGAGGAGAGAGTAGGATTTGTTATTTCTTTTTAACTGTGTTGCTTGCTCATCCATCTTGGTGATGAGCAAGAGAGAACAGCTCAGAGAACTGGAATTAAGATCCACACAGCTCAAGCTGCTTATATGTTTATTGAGGAAAGAAAATTCTCCTTCGTCTATTCTAATGGGTAGCTCCATTCAATCTTGTTCTGTTTCTGTCTTTTTATCCTTATAAACTAAAAGACTTACAGAAGCCAAGTTGCAAAGAATGGACAAGACTATGATTGGCCATATGTGACTATGGATGAAGCAAAGTAGGTTTTCAAATCCCTTATTCCTCACTGGTCCAAAGGCAGCTCAAGAAAGCAGTGATATGTTTTTTCCCCTGTGTTTCTGAAGTTGCCTTCACCCCCACTCAGTGGAGAATGCTCTGCTCATGAAAGAGGGAACAAGAGGAGCTGTGACTACAAAAAGCCCAAATGATGTTTGATTTGAGATGCATTTGGAGGCCAGATTAGTTGACGGAGTTCTACTAAAATATTTTAGGTCTTCTGGATTTTTTTAAAACAAAACTCAAAAAAACTTGCTACTTCTTTCAATACAAAGTGCGTTGTCTTTCCACTACAGGTGGACTAATTTGAGAGGAAGATGGTGGGAGAGCAGATGTTCTATTCTGGAAAATGCAGAATGCATTTTCAGTCTGAAAAATGCAAAGTGAAGCATGCCCTTTATGCTTCTGTATCTCATGCAGAGGTCCCCTTGCCTCTCCAAAGAGGCTATAAGATTTATAAATATAGTTATTCTGATGCTTTTCTGTCACCTGACTGTGTGGGGAGGGGATCACCAACTGGTGTATTCATGGCAAAACTTGGTCTGTTGGGTTTTCGTTCAAACTGCTGGATCACTGATATATGAGAAGAAAGATGCACAGTAGGAAATACTTTAAGGATAAAAATGACTTCTGGAATCTCTGTGGAAAATGAGCTTCCTATGCAGACATAACAAAAAAAAAAAAGAAAAAAGTTATTTTCACCACAGTTAAATATTGAAACAATATGAACAGATCTCTGAACTGTATTACTTTTAAGTGAATAGCGCAATTTAGATACTTCATCCTACCACAGAAGTTCCACTGACTATAGGTTAGCACACTGGACCCTTATGCCTTTTTAGCACACCAGTTTCCTAGACTATCATTCCTATGATGGTTTTATTTTTTTAATATATTTTTTCATTGGAAATCTTTCTCTACAGCTACTCCTCATGCAAATTTAAGAGTTATTTCCACTTTGTAGATCTTCAGAAGCATGTTTCTATGTCTGCAAAAGTAAGTTTCCTGACATGCTGGTTCTCTGTCTTCCTGTTAGCAAGTGCAAATTGTGCCAGAAAGGCATGATTCTTTTCTGTGATTACAAAATTAATTGGATTTGTCAGCAGTAGTCTGATTTATGTCTCCTGTTTAAGTCACAAATGTAATCAGTGCTATAAGTGCTGGTTGATAGGTCAGTGTGATGAAATCTTTTACTAATGCCTCACCTTTAGAGAAGCTTCATGCATTCAAACCATCTTATTTCCTTCTGACTGCTTCATGTCTCTTTAATCATCTCTTTTCTTAAGATGAACTGATTATTTTTTTTTGCTATCAGCTATCTACTATCCTAAAATTCAGTGCTAGAAAACTGCTTTTTTTCCCCTTCAGAAATGGTGTATTTACTGTTGGAAACATACCTAAGAAAAGTGCTCATGATGTTAAGTCTGAAAATATTTTTTACTGCCAGTTTTGCAAGTAACTCCGAACATGAAAATCACACTGTGCCTTTTTTCTTCTCATACACTAAGAATTCTAGGAGTTGTTATGAGTCAAAAATGATACATTCATAATAATGAATATTTGCCTTTACTGTCAGCAGACACTGAGTTTAAAATGCACAGGCAAGGAGTAGTGGCAACTCACAGGTAGTGTTTACAGAATCAGTGTCTTAGTTACCAGGTAGCAATACAAAGTATACTATGAAGTAAAACAGAGCGAACCACTAGAGAAGTTTGTAACAGTGCAACAAGTAAGACCAATTTAATAAAACTTAATATTACATTTGCTTCTTTGTAAAGACCAGTAACATTCATGATGTCAGCTGCCAACAAATGAAAGATCTTAATGTATTCCAGTGAAGTTTCTTTCAACAGAATTTCTGCTCCATAAGTTTTCTAAACAAGAAAGCATCTGAGCTGCTCCAGAATAGAGCTTTTAAAGGCTATCAAATGGCATTTCAAGCACACACACACTCTACACACCAAACTCTACCCCTTGTTCCCCCCCGTGTTAATGGTACAGAGCGTCTCACAGTAATTAAACTAAACCCTGAAATCTTGACCATTGTGGTTGCTAAAGATCCCGTGCACTTTTCAGGAGAGGAGGGGCACTAACCACAGTTTCCTCCACAAATTCCCAGCCAGGTAATTGCACTCGGCCTGCCTAGAAATCGCCCATCCAGCTTCCACTGAGTAAGCTATTTTCACTCACCCTCTTACTGAAACTGCTGGAGGGCATTGCATGTGCGGGCTGACAGCTGTGTTCTGTCTTAATGCTCTCTTGCTTTGCTGAATATGAAAACACTGCTACCATAACACAATAAAATGAACAAAGTGACAGAAATATATTTGCCATAAACTTTAGGAATAGCAAGTAATCTAATAAAAGCATTTGTAAACCAGGCCATTAATCTTTACAAAAGAAACTGCTGTATAGTAGGTTATCCTCTGTACCAGATGACACAGAAGTGAGGTGAAAAGTTGGTGATCCTCAGTTCACACATTTGAGTGTGCACATTTCATCTGTATTAATCAGGGCAAGAAAAAGAACAGCCTGGACTAATTTCAAATATCACCTGTGCAAGTAAGACAAAGAATTAGCAAGGAAACTCTGCCATTCACCCAGCTATATCTTCAAGCATGCTTAAGAAAGGCATTTTTGCTTCTTGTAATTTGGTGGGAGCCTACAGGAGACTAAGATGTTCAGACAGAAATTCGATGATGGAGCTTAGGGTAAAGCAACACAGCTTCCCAGATACACTCCAGAGATATTTAATAGGTTCTGTCATAATCCATATGTTCTCTTCAAAAAATAGGAATAAAAACCAGCTGCGTTACAATAAATTCTAACTGCAGTATAAGTTAATTTTAAACTGATGTAACATTCAGTCAGTTTTCATTTAAAATGACAGTGGATATCTTTGCCAGAGTAAGTGCGGATTTGTAAAAACAGATGAGAAATGGTAAAATGTTTTCTCATCGAGACAAATACTTGTTTTTAATATGGAGCTTTTAGATAATAGATTAAGTGTTCAAGAAAAGAAAGTCTTTGCATTCATCGCCATCTCAATGTATTACTAAAGTACCATATTTTTGGACTCTGTCAGGAACCCCTTAGGGACATGGGATAGTAGGGATTGTAAATGGTGCCTGATGCCAGTTCTGCTGGCACAGGCCCTGAAACAACATGCTGGCTCTGGTGGCAGTGGGGTGGACAGCATGGACAGGCACTTGGTGCAGTACCTGCTGACTCCAACTGTAGGTATTAAAGAAGGGACAGAAGCAGCAGACTAGATTCTGTTTATTTGTTTATTCCTACTCTTCTAGCATGAAAGAGGTGTCTGTGAGGTTCCAAGCAATTCAGGCATTTTTCAGACACCTCCTATGAACTGCAGCCCCCCTCCAAAATCCAGATTGGAGTAACCAAGATCCACATAACAAAATACATCAGGCTACCCACTAATACTCTCTCATTCTTACCATCCAAACTGCTCTCAGCTTTCCAGTAAGCCACAAATTACTGAGGAAGAAAGTAGGTTTGTAGTGTGTCCCAAAGATCAACGGACTTTGGCTATGCAAACCCAGTGTTGCGGTAAAAAAGTCCCCATAGAATGGCATGTCAGAGTGACTAGGATAGACAGGTCATTTAGACCCATTTTGATACTTAAAATCTCTTCAAAATGCTGTTTTATCTTAGGTCTCAGAAATAGTAGATCAGACGGGTAACCATCATGTGTGCTCTCTTTTTGAGTCAGAAGATTTTTTCTTTCCTCCTTTCCTGAGTTGTGGTCCTAGTTCCTACAGTGGTAAGGCCTCAAACCTTAATCATGGTCTTACGCCTGGTAACAAGGCTGTTAAAAACAACATTGTAAAGGCTGCCTGTACCCAAAATAGACAACCCAAATGGTGCATACAAAAGCTCTAAACTAGGTTTGACCAGTCAAGAGAGGTTTGGGAGTCATCGTTTCCTAGTTGAATAGACCAGCTTAGTGCTCAGGACTGGTTTTAATGCCATATAACATTAGCAATTGTGGAGAAAGAATTAGAAACAGAAAACACAATTATGCCAAATCTTGATGCTCCCATCTTTTGAACACTCTCTGCATCCTGGTACCCCACTGAACTAGACAAGGGTGATTTAGAGACATACACCAAGTGCCATGTAGTGACAGGCAAAGTAGGGTAGGATTCTTCTTCTGGGAAGAGGGTTGTTTCTGAATTCCCATAAAACATGACAGGAGAGTCTGATAGAGGTCTGTAAGATTAACAAATAGTGTTTAGAAGGTAAAGAGAGGATGATTATTTTCTACAATATCAATGCAGTCAACACAATTATTTGAGATTGCATTTAAAGAAAATCAAAAGAGGAACGTTTTGACCCAGCATATAGTTAAATTATGGAACTCATTGGGATGGAATGTTGAGAAGACCAGAGACCTGAATAAGCTCACAAAGGGACCAGACAAGATCCTAGATGATAAGTCCATAAACAGAATTGTTCATATTTAACCACAGACTTGGAAGCTTCTAAACTGCTAATTGCTGTAAATTATGAAAATGTACTAAGGAACGGATTGCTTCCTATAAATTGTATTATACACTCTTCCCTATTGCAACTGACACCATTAAAGACTGTGGTGGGCTAAGTGGACTTTTGGTACAAAAAATACAGAAAAACTTTTATTTCTGAGTGGGAAGTGGAGTGCAAGAATGAGCTGACCAAACAGGTCATGAACAGAAAATGAAAAAACAATTGCAATTCTAAACAAGCAGCTTCTGTGAATAAACAAAAATGGACATGCTGTCACGGACAACTCTGCTGTCCCCAACGTAATAAGCAAAATTGGTTTTCCCCTCTGATAGGTAAACTTAACCTTGAATGGGTGACCTGTCTTAACTCTAAAATAACTGTTTTGCCTTTGCAAGCTTCTGACTATGCAAACATTATACACATGCTTACCTTTTAAGTATGTGAGTGCCCCCTTGAGAGCCATGTATCTTTCTGCTCTGCTGTGTTGACATGATGTCTACTGGTTTCCCTTTCCATGTTGAGTAAGGTGGGTGCATCTCACACATAGATGGCCATTATGCAACACTCTGTCAGTGGGTAAGAAATTTACTACAAATTTTTCTGACAAAAATCTCAGAAGTATTTCTTATTAGCAGCTCCAGGGTAGTTAATACTGGAGCAGCAGTACTGTATCATGCCAGCCAAAGGTGCACTCAAATAGCGTTATTTACTTGAGTGATAGAACAAAAAGTGTTGAGTGATAGAACAAAAACTGTTGAGTTTTTCTGGGGACCCAAAGGCAAGCTTTGTTTAACTATCGAGCTGGTTGGCAATGCAAAAGGATTTCCTTTATTTTCCATTTCTCCTTGCCTGTCTCTTCTGTCTTTCTGTCTTTTCTTTCCCAGATAGACAAATCCATGCAGTTTCAGACCCCTGGATTAGGCAGGACCCTGGGAAACAGGACTCTGCTGATTCTTGCTGTTCTTGTTCGTGAACTGCAGGAAAATGTGGCTATTCAAGATATTTCCTTGCTTGGATCTATTCAATCCCTTTGTCACACAATAATAGAATACCTGTATTTTTCATAAAGCTTTTTCTGTTGCTAATTCTTATGAAAATGAAAAATTCTGGGCAAAGGACAGCACATTTCACACTAAAAAATCGCACTGACACCTTCACAAATACTTTGGCACCGATCTGTAAAATATTACTCAGACCTTTCCAATGGCCTGCTGGCTAGATTATGGCCTCTGATAGGGGAAGCACTGCAGCAGCTTACAATAGAGAGAAACAAAGATCCCAACTGCATGCGGTGGGCACGTAAGAGGGTGACAGCAGCAAGGAGTGCAATAGAGCTCAGGTCTGCTGGCTCCTGCGCCAGCCACAAGACTTGCTCCTCATCATCTACTGTAGGTATTGTGTTTTATTCTTTACTGAGTGCTAACTGTGCAAACAGAGATTCTGTTACTGCTGCTTACTCCAACTAATTAGTTCAGGGGAGGCCAGTAGCCCACATTACCCAGGAAGTTGGATGGTAGCACCATAGTGATTCCTTCTACCTTGAAAAATACAAATCTGTAAGACTTATAAAGGAACCCGTCTTAACACTGTTAGGAGTCTTCACCAGTGTGGGGAGCTCTGCATGCACAACACTGTATAGGTCAGAGCTATCTTGAGCTTTGAACGGTGCTATTTCCAGGCCATGATGGCCATGTCCCAGGAACAAATACAGTAAGTGACCTTGAGATGCTTGTGTCACTGTTCTCCACGTGATATTTGTATCTTAGTCTCTGGGTAGCAATACTTTTCTATTACCTTGCTGGATAGTAACAGCATCTGCTCTTCCCATTTATGTAGAACATGGCATTGTTCTACATGTAGAGCATGTAGAACATGTCATGTAGAACATGCCAGTGAAGCCTTGGCTGATGTCTAAACGTGTTGACAGAGACCTAGGTTTTCCAAGCTTTCCATGATGGCCTATGTCCATGCTGGTGTCAACACTTGACAAAAGAAACTTTCAACTTCGGTTAAGACAAGCCACAGAAAGAAATGTCAGATGGTATGTGGAGCCCGGCCCATGTCTGTTATGAGAATGGACTCCTGTCCTTGAAAATTAAAATGAAAATGTTTATAAGGAAGTTGGTAAGGTAGAATAAATCCCTCTAATTGAGTAACCTAATCTTTCAAGCAATCTTTCTCAATGCAATGCTATTTACTTTGGATTCAGAGTAAAAAGGGAGTTAAAGGACCTATGGGGCTTTAGGTTTCCCAGTAAAGTGGTGGCATTGTAGGAAAGGGGCAGAGTATGAGATGGTATTTATGGAATATAAATATCTGTTAACAAAGCATGAAAAGACAGCTATGAAGCAATGATCACTCCCTCACTGTGGGAATTCCTGTGGAAGCATAGTTCACATCACTTTTCGTTCCTCAGTTTAATGCAAGATGAGATTAAACATGGCTGGACAACTCTTCAAATATAAAGGCACTCAGTGGAGGCTGTACAAAGATAGAGAAGAGGCAGCAATTGATTTCCAGCTGCCCTTACAGGGGAAGATCTGCAGAGCCCCAGAGGACAACTTGTGAACGTGCCTCCCTGAACTACTGAGTGGTACATGCCAAAATTCCTTACTTTTAAATTCCTGCACTGTGAGAAATTCTTTGAGTATCCAGAGGCTGGAAACTCCAGCATCCAGTCCCAGGACATAGCCTCAGCATCTCCCATCCTCTCCTGGAGCCCTGTGCCCCAGCAGCACCCTTCATCTTGACTTCTCCCCTCCTCACACACACAAGGCATGTGTAGGATTATACAGAGAAAGAACACAAATCCCCACACCCAAACAGTGCATCTCTTATTCTGGAACACCTACTTTGTCTCCTGCTCTTCTCTACCACACCAGAGGTGATCACCTTTGCCTGCTTCTTCTCCATTTATTTTATTCCACTTTGCATTGCTTAACAGTTATTCTTGTTGTCTGCAACCCCCTGAAGCCATAGAGGAAGGAGCAGTGACAGGATATAGTCCAGCTATGAGAGGCAAGTAGACAGCTTAAATTTTCACATTTTAAGAGCCCAAAAGGTATAATTTTGGAATGCTTTGTTGTAAGAATTCTTCATTTACTTACGATAAGACCAGGACTGCATACAGTTTCCCTTCCTAGTGGTGTAAGTTTGAGCTGTGCTTTTAAACCAGTGGAGCTATTCCAAATTTACACTACTGCAAGGGTGAGTATCTTGACTTTGTATGTTTATTAGTGATTGTTAGGTACAGTTTAATTTTAAATGCATTAATACCACCAAGCCTTTCGTTTGACCACCCACTGTTCACAGAAGATGAACTGGTGGCACATTTCCTAGCCCCAAAATTGACTCAGACACTTATGTAGATACGTACTGCATATACCCTTCAGTCTGTGTTCCAATGCTACTTGGATATTAAAAACACTGATATCAAACCAGGTATAAACAGCGTGAACTAAAGTGATCCCAACTTTACAATAAATATCTGCCATGCAGATATAAGGATTAACTGGCAACCTAGTATTTGTTTAAATTGCCTGCCAACTATGTTTTGTTCTTCTTTGAGGGATCCAATATGTGTGTAAAGCCTTCTGTTAAGTTTGGATGACTGTCTTAAATGGAAAATGCACCCTACTGACCTCATTTGAAATAGCAGTTTGGACTAATATAAATTTACTGCAGAGCCATTTACATTTCCTAGCTGTTCTTTCTATACTATGTTTACGGAATGTGACAAGTTTAAGTAGATCTGAAGTGGATAATATTTTTCACCATGCTGTTGCTTTAGTTGTTACTATTCAAACTGCTGCTTAGCTTCCAAAATGAGCAGAAAGGCAGCAGTCTTCTACCTAAACAATAAGAAACTATTTGTTCACAATGTATGTATTCAGTGTTTGTATTCACAGAATGTGTCGTCCTGTAAATTTGAGATACCCAAATGTACCGTGACACTCTTGTCCACAACAGACGCAACTGTGAAAAGGAGGCTAAATTAGTGTGCTTAGCCTGTGCGAACACCAGTCACAGTTGCTTTCCAGAGCGTGTTGCATGGTGAGTCCCTAGAGGATGCAGGCAGCAGGTGACATGTTAACTCTGAGCAAAGAATTCATTTTTTAGGGAGAAATGCTCTTTCCTTGGAGTTGGAAAGAGTAGTAGGTTTGGAGGTATTCAGGTCTGCAGTCAGGATTATAACTTACAGATTTACTTGTGGCTTTTACTCCATCTTCATTGAAAAATCAGAGCTTGCAGTTTAGAATTTCAGCTTAGATGGGGTTTTGAGCAACCTGGTCTTGTAGAAGGTGTCCCTTCCCATGGCAGGGGGTTGGAACTAGATGATCTTTTAGCTCTCTTCCAACCCAAACCATTCTGTGATTCTGTGATTCTATGAGGTTTTTTTTCTTAATTTCTTCCACAAATGAGATAGTGGTGGATCACTGCTTTCAGTTACTGCCACATGCAGAGACAGTGAGGATCTGTGGGTCCTGTGAGAGGGAAAGGGGAGGGGGGTGATGGCTCTCTCTCCAAGACAGATGGGGCACTTTAACACCACCTTCATTTGCAGTATTCGCCACAGGGTAAGTAAGATTTTACAGGGATAGGTCTGAGCCCTCCTATGAGATGAAAAGGTTAAGTGAGCAGTCAGAGAAGAGAGCACTGCTAGCTCCCTGAAAGTTGACATTGTACTACTTCACTGGCTTTTTTTCACAGCAGGTTATATGAACATTAAGGTCCCATCAGAAACATCACGTTTCAAGAGTATTGGAAAAAAACCTTTAGATTTTTGTTTTCATGTTCTTACATAAAACTTACTATAGAAATGTCTATACTAGGAATGGAAAACTGGTAATACAGATTGAATGCCAGCATCCAAAACTACCAAAACTACTATGGCTTTATGTTTAGCACATTTATTCTTCAGTGTACCTTTTCCATCTGAGTTGTCCTGAAATATTTGAGGCATCATATGTGGCATTCATTGTATCTGAATGAAAAAAAGGCTTTATTTCTATTTCATTCACTTCCGTTTTCCTTTAAAGTGCAAAATGACTGTTCCAGTCAGGGTGGAGCCATTTATGAACATTTAAACCATTTAAGATTTAAATATGCAAATGAGACTGATTTTCCATAACTTGTTAATGACCTGAGTATAAAGGCATCAAATCAACACATCTGACTTTCTAAAGCCCAGTGGATCAAGTGGTTTTATTGTGTGACCAGAACAGCAAGACACTTATGATGTGGTGACTAATGATAAATGCCACAACTGGAAAAGCCTTACTGAAAACTTGTCTTTAATCTATTAGATAAATTAGGCAGCTGTAAATTCTTGCTGCTATTGCATCTGTTATTATGAATAATTATTTTTGTTATCAAAGCGATTAGGAACAATGACCATGACTGTAAGACGTGAGGAGTCTTTGTCTTTCTCCCTGCCTCTGAAGTACAGCCTGTGCCTCAAAAAGCTCACAGTCCAACTGCAAGAAAACAATAAGTAAGTGAGGTCCAGCCACAGGGCTCACTCTGGGAGCCATCCCAGCAAAGGAGGGCTTTGAGGAAAGACACTGAGATATCTTCATGGGGAGCAGAAGAGGAAACTTTGCTGTTCTTGTGAGAAGCATAGAATTACTTGTTTCAAAATGTCCCCAGCAGATGAGACTGCAACTGCATACTGCTCAGGGACTCAATTTAGTGGTGAAGGAGAGGTGTAACTCGGCTGGAAGTAGGGTATGATGGCCTCTAAAGTGAAGGTATTTTTTATTCAATATAAAAAATAGAAGTGAGGGACTCCATAGAGCAATTTATGAAATCAAGGGGATAATCTAAGCAGATTATCACATCAAGGTATCACCAAAAGTTATGATGTTACTATGGGTTATTTGCCAAGGCTAGAGAGAGGATGACTGTAGGAAAGAAGAGAGAGCTTGTATGACTCTTTGGCTGTCTGGCTAAATTTGAAAGGCCATTAGAACCTCCATATAAATAAACCAGTAAGGTTACAGTTGAGCTTGAGTGAGAGTTTCCAGTGGAAACTGCAACTTAGATCAAGGAGCAGTAGCCTTTACAGCAATCAAAGGGTATTGTACTATTTCCCTTAACTTTATTGAACCTGACTGGCAGATAAAATGAAGCATGTGGTTCCTTTTAAAGTCCTAGAAAAAGCTAGCTTGCTAAGGTACATGCAGGTGATGTAAATCAGCAAAAATGAATTCTGATGCCTAGAAACAGTGGTTCAAAACCCTTCTAGCATAAACAGGAGCATTGAGGTAAGAGCAACTCTAAGGTGAGAGGTGGGCTTTCAGAGCAGGACAGGTGTGTTACACTGCTCAGTGAGAAGAGGACCAAGATTTTCTTTGGTTGTTTCTAAGTGGGTATTATTGGTCTGTTATTTGGCTTAGTAGGAAATAAGATATTTTGCAATCTGAAATTTAACTATTGTGATAGCCTTGGAATTTCTCCATGTAACTGGCCTAGAGCTAGGTCTGTATGTGTTAGCAGATGGCAGAGTGACTACAGCTTCAATTTAGACTAAATGTGTAGGGTGTGTGACTCAGCATGGAGGTGGCTGGTGAGTTTACAGGTTAGGCTTCCTAAGGGAGAAAGGACTCTTAGGCTTCTGCCAGACTCTTCAAATAGACAGAAATAAGGTAAAAAAAAAAGTCTACTTACTTAAAAGAGGAAAAGATCAAAGCTAATGCTGTATCTAGTGAAGCATGAAAGCAGAGGTGGAGAGAAGAGAAGGTCTGAAGGTTCAGTTAAATACACTGAAAAGGCAGCTGGAACTATGGATGTGGTTGCAGTTTGTTTGATCATTGGGATATCTGCTCGCACTGCATTGAACTAACACATTGAGGTCCTGTGCTTAAAAGCTTGTAGTCCAACAAGAAAAGAATTTTTTTTAAAAAAAAAAGAACAAGAAAACCCCAAACATCAACCCACCAAACCCCAGCAACACAAAAAACCCCCACAAAACCCCCACAACCCCCCCATTGATTTCAGTAATTTTTTTAAACTGCATTAAAGTCAGGTTCAAAACTTCTTGTAAGTTTTCAAGAAATTAATCCTTTCTTTTTGTCCATTTGACTTCCAAGTTTTTAAGCTATCACGGTATTCATTTCAAATGAAGAACTTTTTGATTCATAAATGATAACTTTAGGCCAATGGCTAATGAAAGTTTAACTAAACCAGTATAATATACTTTTATGTCATTTACAGATTATCCTTCACTCTGTCACATTGCAAGTGTATATTTGGGGGAAACAAGCCAGTTTCTGAGCTGCAGAAAACTGTTACATTCTGATACTTGAATTAGGGACACATTTCTACTGTGACCAGCATCATATTTGAAGTTAATGATGTAGAAAAATGTACTGGCATTTAACTTCTATCTACAAAGTCCACATATGAGCAAGTTGGTATTATCATACCTTGATAAGTGGCATTTACATGCCCAAGTTAGGCATTTGTAGGACAATGGGTTCTTCATATTTCTGAACTTCTAATGTTAATTGGTCACCAAGACTGTGTAGTGAGTGTATCAGGTTAATCTCAAATTATAGTTTTACACAGAAATATCACTAATGTAAAAAAGAATAATTTGTAACACGCCAACATGAAAAAACTGCAAGAGGACTTTCTGAATTGCTGTGTGGGCTACTGAGAACAACCTCAGTGAGAGAAGGAGTTCCATTAGCTGGAGTTTAGGGAACAATATGAAGACCTGGACGCATTCATGATTTGAATGGGAGGGAAGAGGTGACCTGCACACCAGCACAACCTTGTCACACAACAGATGTATGATGGAGAATTGATAGGCTATAATCAGGCACTGCTATCCCTGTTCTAATTCACTTCTGAAGTTACTTATTTGCACTGTCTCTGGTCTCACTCACAAGGGTATAAATCAGAAATAAACCCAAACAGTGATACACAGTTCCACAGGGATAAGAGCAAGGTTACTTTTCCTCAGACAGGCATGCAACTTGACATTCATATCCCTGCAGTTCAAACATGTTTTCTAGAAATGAACTATCATGTTTTATTTCTTATTTCAGTCCAGTTTTTCCAATAGAAACCCAGCCTTAGGTGTGCATTGCACAGAGGCATGGAAGTTACAGAGGCTGATGTATTTCACACTATTATGAATTATATTTTTGTAAGAACTGGGACAGGAAGAAATCTCTTCAATATAAAGACATTATGATTGCTCTGCTCTTAAAAGATTATCTGAGGGAAAAAATACCCCAAATTGTGGCATTAGTATAAATGATTTATATTAATTTCCTACTCCAAAGAATGAGCAAACATTATACTGAGGAAACTGGAAAGTAGAAAATTTAAAGTACTCAATAAAAAGAACAAACCCACATTTATTGAATAGACCTATTGTTTTTTAAAATGAGAGCAAAAAGTAACTATCATAGCTATTCATTGCTTTCTATAAAAGTAAAATATTTTTTCATTATAAAGAAAATCACTGCAAGGATTTAACTTGAAGTATTTTAATTGACAAAACTAGACCATTTTCCTACCCCTTGAAACAAAAAAGCTTAAGAATTATATAGGAGCTTAATTTGTTATATGAAAAGACTTAACCTTTTCATCTCTAGAGAATTCTCATTTCTGAAGCTATTGATGCTCTATTTCATGTACTCCAAAAGAGTAGGTATATATGAGCAGGCTTATTAACTTTTTATTATACATTATTTCAGGACAGAAGTCAGGCATGTGATGGCTGCATCTTAAAACAGAGCACTCATGAGTGTCAAAGATGAGTTTGTCATACTTTCAGTTGTATGGCTAGGCTTTGCCTTATTACTTTAGGGCCGGATTGTAGGAATCTTTTGCGTGGATGAACAAAGGCGGGGAGGAACAAGGACAGTCCTCTTTGTGTGGCCTGTACAATTGCACTTACTTAGTTTAAGGAAGGAAGTGAGGTCTGTGACCCTGCCTTGCTCGGCGCTGTGGAGGGTACACCATCCTAAAGGCAAACATTAATTGGAAGCCTGTTTTAGTTACAAAAGGAAAGACACAAAAATTGGGTGTATGTGAAGGAAGCAGAAAGAAAAGCAAAGGGGAAAGCCAGTGGGGGTAGGTAGGTTAGTGAGAAGAAGCACTGAGTGTAATGTCTGTGCTGTTCAGGGCTGTGGTGAGGGCAGGCTTTGAACATGATGTGCTAGGACAACACATTTAACAACATTTAGCCAACTTTTTGAAGGGCTGACAGTGTAAAATGCTTGGCCGCAGTACAATTCTGTATAGATTTGAAGAGAAAAGAAGAAGAGAGTGTGGGCTTATGTTCATCATGGTTCAGGTCACCCAAGCTCCCACTCTCGTGTTTTTTGATAAAACACCTTTGAAAGGGGTATCTGATAGACCTTCTCTGCTCCCTTTTCTCTGCCTACTGACCAGCATCCCAGCCCCTGTAAGGAGCAGTCTCCAGCTGCCCCTTTGTTCTGGATGCAGCTGCTTTTGCTTAATTCACCATTATTATCCTTCTCTTGCCATTGCTGGAAACAGTCATAAACCCCCTCCAAGAGTCTATTTCTTCTTTTTCTCTCTGGTTCTGGTTTTGCTGCTGCTGGCCCTCCATTCACTCTAGAAAGGATTTTCAGACCCAAGTGTCATTCAATAAATATGATCTCTCAACTGGAATATTATCTGAAGAAGACAGCTGGTTTATTGTCCTTACCTCATGTAATTGTCCCCAAGTACACTTGCATATCTGTTACATATTTATGTTTTAAGGGTTCCTTCCCCATGCCCCAAGGTGGCTGAATTTTGTGATTTTCCGCTGGTGGTAAGTTCACACACCAGAGAGGCACAATGAGGTGTGAACAGTTCAATTGCCAGCAGGGAAGAAAAATTATTATAACCTGCATGGTTTATAAAGCTTTGTGTTTGGAAATCATATACCCTAACCCCAGCCTTGCAGGTAATTAATTGGCAGTATAGAGCAGTGGAGGAAGTGAATGGCTTTTGGTACTCATACACTGTGAGTATTTTACTTCCCACATGTCTGCATTATAACCAAAAGCATCTGAACATAAAAGATTCTGCAGCATCTTCAGAAACATCAGCGAGCCTCAGTAAAATAACTGAACCTTGACTCGGCCCCTTAGGAGTTGTTATAAAACCATTTTTGCAAAGTATAGTAGAAGGATGGGTGGGAAAAAGAAAAACAGATTTTGTCACTCCCGAAATATGCTTAGATTCAACCTTCACTAACCCCATTGTGTAAAACATAGTGAAAATTATTAAGAGAAAGCTTGGAAGTGTAAATATACTTATTCTCAATGAAATCAACACCATCAAACTGATTTGTAACTATTCCCTTAATACTGCTATAAACTTTACTGCAGTGAAAACACTGGCTATACAGATTGCTTTCCTCTTCCTCAGGATGTGTTTCACCTTTGTGGCATTGCCACTATAAATCTCATGGTCCAACAACCCCTTGTCTGCAAGTGATTTCAAGCACTATCATAAAAACGAAACAGACAGACTTAATTTGAGTTCCAGACTTAAGGAAACTCAACTAAAATATTAGCATAATTTCACTGAAGACGGAGGAAATTGTTAAAATATGTGTATTAGAGAGTGTCTGCAATTCAATACATCTCTTAGCTGGCTCTTGGGTGCCACCCAGTGATTGATTTAACAGCAGGTTTGTAATGGTGTCTGTGGTGCACCACAGGCCATGTTAATAAGCAGCACTGATCACAGGAGATCAGAAACAAGAATGTTAGGAAGTATAAGAAGATTCATGACAAGTTAAATATGAACCTGTGAATAGTAAACTCTGTCTGATGGATTTAGTGCTTGGAGAATTTCTAGGTGGAACAATACTCCTATTTGTTTCGCAGAGGAGCTGACTGATTAGGCAAATGTTGTGCATGTTACTTCCTGACAGAAATTGTGGAAACTTGTAGTCCTTTTATTTGTTGTATTTTTTTTCCTTCTGAAAATAGGTACCTATTGTTTTAAGTTCATAGCAGTGCTCTGCTTTCCACCAAAATAACAAAGCCGTTTTCATGCAGAAAGAGTACATGCTTTTCTATGTTAAAACCACTGGAAAAAAGTGCTAGTTAAATACTATAAGGGGTGTAATAGCAATCTGCTAAAGGAGCTGGTCCTAAAGTTGAAGAGTCCATTCCAGTAGTCCATGACAGTCAGCCTTTGTCCCAGGAAAAAGGGATTGTGCACTGACCGCTAAACTGGTTCACTGGTTCAGCGGTTCACCACTATACTGGTTCGCAGGTCTTCACAGACAGTGCTTGGCAACAATTTACACATATTGATGTGGAAAATATATCTCCTACAGATAGCTATTTAATCTCACAGAAAAGACACAGTGATTTCTAACAGCTGAGTCAAAAAGATGGAGCCTATTTTTCAAAGTGGAGGAATTAAAACAACCTCTCTGAAAGCATGGCTGGTTCATCAGTACTGGAGTTTTAATTGAGGGGTAAGATGTCTTTCAGAAAGTGAGGCTGCAACTGAGTCTAAAAGGATGGTTTTGGTGCAAAAAGTAATTAGGCGAAATAAATAGAATTAAATGGGCCCTTCTTGTCCCAAAAGGTGTTGCTTTTTAGAGGGGGACAAAACATTAGGCGGGGGCAGTGCAAAAGAGTTTTACCATGTGTGTCAGTGCAATGCCTGGCTGCTGTGCTACCTGCCAGCACCTCTGCAACTCTCTTCCCTAAAACAGTTCGCAGAAGCTTAAAATTTTACATGCTGCTTCTGGTGGTTCCTTTGAAAAGTAGGTACTCTCCAACCTTAAAGTGAAAATCTTTTCCGCTTATGCTCATATTAGCTGGGATAGGTAGAAACTACCAAATTAATAAGTTAATTAAGCATACATGAATGCCAGGAAATGAAAGATTATGGCCTTAATTTCATATGCCATACACCAGCATGTTCTTTGTGGTTTCTTAGACGGCTTAGCAGAGTTTATTAGGTAAGGAGACAACTTTATCTAGAGATTTAGCATTAGATATCATGTTTTGTACAGTACTTTTCATTACAGAAGTCAGTTTGATCTAGTAAAATAGAAGTGTATTTTGGGTAGGCTGGTAAGTGACCAACAGGTCCAATGTTAGCACCTTCCCCCTCCAAGCGAAGAAAGAGGTTTTGAATTGAATACCTTTGGGCTGCAAGGAAAGAACAGGATTTTGTCAGCCTAATCTCATTATACTTGTAGCCATTACAGTCAAAATGAGTTTCCTCTGCCTTAGTTTGGGTTGGAGTCAAAGCCAGTTCTCAGAGGAAAAGGGTCATTACATTAAGGTAGTAAGTTACTAAATTGAGCTTCCTATTATACTGGGGTATGTACATTCATGTTTTCTTTAACCATAGGGAGATGAGATGAATAATCCAGGTATTTTTTAGTGATTGGAGTCCAACATTTTGTTCTGATGAATGAAATATGAATAGACAATCAAATGAAATATAGAAAATGTTAATTGTGCGAGAAATGGACTGGGACCAAGATCTTGTTCAGAACACCCCCACACTTCAAGAAGATGCAGTGTTAGGCCAGCATTTTGTGGCTCAGGCTCATCTGAAATGAAGTGAAATGAATAAATATATGTCATAGTAATCAATATTCTTTTGGCCACAATCCTACAAACATATGTGAATAATTTTGTGCATATGAGTTCAATTACATTATTCATATGCACAGTGTTAACTCAGATATGCAAGTGTTTGCATTATTGGAATCCCAGTTTATGGATTTTCATAAAGAGCCAAAATCTACAAGGAAAAGCTCAAATACCACAAATGTTCATGCAAGTGAGTATTTACACAGACGAATACATCCCATGCATGAAGTTGCTTACATGCTTATACACATCACTCTGCAAATCAAGAAAGGATAAGTCCCACACGTTGCAATATTTTATATGCTTAAAATATTTAACTTGATCAAGTGTAGTTAAATATTCATTAATTCAGTAACTAATGTAGAAGCCTTCTATTAAATATTTGATATGCCATTCCTAAGTTTTGGACAATTCACACGAATTTAAAATGTCTTTTTATTTTTTTCCCCTTAACATCAGGCTGTAAGAAATTTTGAGCTGTTCCAGTCTAGATTCAGTATACGGAAATGCTGGTTAACAAATTTCTGATTTATATTAATACAGTATTACCCAGCAGTGCTTAACTACTGCAGCAGCCCTTTCCATACTTTGCAAATGTGTAAAGAATTGACATGTAATGATTAAAACACATTTTTGTATTGATGAGTTAATCATGCAAAAATAACTCATTAAAGGACCTATTTATTTCAGTTTTCATAACCCGTAGGTTTAGAATAACTTGCAGGCAGGCAGGGTAAATGGTGCATTATAGCAGCACTGCACCAAAGCGTGAGGCTGATGGGAGGGAGGCATCAGGCAGCCCTGGAACAGGGTCAGCCCTGGTGTTGCACTGGGGCTTGTTATGAGGCTCAGCTTGTTCTTGGTGTTGGGAAAGATGGAGTTCTCATATGTAAGAGGGGTTGCAGGGGTAGTATGGTATCAGTTGGACTCTGCAAGCATTGGGCTGCCTGCCCAGGAGACGTGGTTATAGGTACAAAATGCCAGGGGGATGTGCAGAAAATAACGTCCTCTGTTGCCTCTTCCTGTCTTTCTATTAGAAAGGTAGGCATAATGGTGCTTTTCTACCATGTGAGGGTAAAGAGTAGAGGCTGAAGGAAGTTCTTTCTCTTCAAGCAGTTGAACAGTACACGTCTCATTAATGAAACAGTCAACATCCCTTAACTGATAAGGGAGCTGAATTAAAAAACAACTAATGGCACAGGACACCTGGAAGTCCAGCCAGGCGTCCAAAACAACAACGTTCCACTGAATTCTAAGTAAAAAACAAAAAGCATACAGGGAGAATGTCTATACATTAGTTTGGTAGCATTTTGTGTGTGAAAGAGAAGAGAAATTTGTAAGGCCAGGAGAGAGAACTGGGACAAGCCCTGCAAATGAATGACTGAGGAAAAGTTTGAAGAGGGAGTTTTTCAGTTAGGTGATGGCTCATAGGAGTACAGTTTCCTGCAAAAACCCTTTTCTCTTTGCCTCTTGCCTGCAAGGATAAGGGATTTTGCATACTATTTGGAAGTGAACAGAAATCACTGCATCCTGTTATCACATCCTTCTTCCCTAGCAAAAAAAAAAAAAGAAAGTAATTAAATCTGTGGTAGCCACGTTTAATGAAGGTTATGTACCAGATTTAAGAGGATGTAAGGACTGAGATACTACAGGGCTGTGCTCCCATAGTATCTAACTGTGTGACCACCTCCAGTTCAAGACAAGGTTTGCAGCTATGTTCCTGCATTACTCATTCATCCACTCAGCCACTGTTGAGAGCTTTGAGTCTTTGTCTCCATGCAAAGCCAGGCTAAAGCTGTAGAAAACTGAATGCAGGACTACAGTGAGCTTCCTCCTGTCCAGGATAGTCACAAATACTTCTTGGGCACACTTTCTCACCTCAGATACTCTAAATCCCTCAGCAGAATATGCTTTAGATCAAATTGTTATTAAAACATTGCTTATCCTTGAAAAACACTTTGTTAGCAAGAAACTTTCCCTCTATCTCTCCAACATCTGCTAATTGTAACTGCTGAAGTCTTTTTTTTCTTTTCCCAGTCTTTCAAACTAATATTGATTTTGCTTCAGTTAGTTAAAAATAGTTCGGTGGGAAAATGTCATTCAGAGGTGCCAGCTGAGTAAGGAACAAAAAGGATAACATCTCATAAAACACAGAGTAGAACTGAAAATTAAATTTTGATATTATTCTGCTACTCCTGGTGGATCATGTTAAATTTTATGTGCAAGGAAGTATGTACGATAAAATGTTGCTATGATTCCTTCTAATGCTACAGCAGAGCAAAATTTTGTTGGACAGGCTGTTTTTAAAACTGAAAAAACATACCAGATTTATTTCAGTTTTGTCTACCAAGATCCATTCTTTTCATGGTGACTTTACAGTGAGGCACACTGAAAAGGCACCAAATTCAATACAGTCTGACCTTCACTCTTATAGTTTTTGGGTTAGCCTGATGTATATTTAAAGCAATACTCATTTTAGTAGAACACTGCACTACATCCCCTTCTACCACGTAAGATCATGATCCTTATGACATTAAATGTTTAAGTGCTGTCTATTGAAACCTTCCAGAGCAAATCTCCCTCCTTTTAGGAATAAGGTTTCCTCACTTTAGCTGCTGCACCAATGGTTTGTATCTTTCTCGGAGACAGGGCAACAAACCTTGCTCAAACCTGGGCTTCTTCCCTACTTGGAACACAACTGTGCAACAGAGTTCACTGATCAAGTCATTCCAGCAGTAAACAAAATGGTTCCCAGCAGTGTGCTGTGTGCCCTGACTGACTTCTGTTATGTTTGCTTTGCCTTTTCAGCTTTTCCCCAAGAAAATAAATTTGGGCACAGAGGGGTTTTGGGGGTATAGTTTTATTTATTTCAGTGTGCACAAGACTGTGCCAGTCTTATGTTAATAGTGGCAAGGTTGAAGGAACTTGCATTGCAGGTAAGGAAAGCAGTACAGGACCCTATTTTGTAGTCTTGGAAGGAATTTTTTCTCCCTGCAGACAAATTTTACACCTGTGTAGGAAGTTATATAGTTTTGAGATGTAGCTGTACTGGTAATTATCTTGTGTAAAGCAGTGCTTGAGATATGGGGAAACAAGCCTACTCAAAGCCTTAAAGATATGTGCTGAGCATTTGAAACAATAAGTATCTGTGTTTTCCTGTTGTCTGTGGGAACTTAGTGTCTGTACTGGGTCACACCAAATATATGTCAAATTTACTAGTGGCTGCGGCTGCTGGGTCCTCTGGCTTTCCAGAAAATAACCAGAGCTGAATGCTTAGGAATGGCACAGGTATAGAGTGCTACTTCAGAAGTGTTGCGCCATCTCTTATGGCTCCTGTCAATTTACTACTTGGAAACTTCCTGAGCTGAGAGTTGTATCTGCATCGTTATGCTTAGTTACCGTTGGCAGACTTCTGTTACGTACATTTGTTCCATCTACTTATTAAACAGTTCATATTTTTGATACTTATTATGTTCTGAGGTAATTGAGTACAAAAAGTTACTTCTGAAATTGCTTCTTTTAAAACTTTTGTCTGGTCATTTTTCTTGATGTGCCTTAGTTTTTGCATATGGAAGGCACTCTGGAAAGCATTAAACAAACCTGATGTGCCATTGTTGGTTGAAAGCTGTACTCTAGAGCTCTGCATTTGGTTTTAATTAGTGCATGATTCTCATAGCCCTAGCACGCACCTATAAATTAGCAGACAAGGGGGTATAAGCAGATGCAAATGAAGGGAGAAGTTCATGTTGCTCAGCTCTCAATTTAAAGAGTAGCACAGAGAGCTGCTTTAAATAAACTCTCTAATCCTTTGTGATCATAGGTGGATTAAATGATCCATCCTTGAACTCACAAGATCATAAACCGTAATTGAAAACTCTTGCAGCAATGAATTTACTCCAGATCATCTGGAAGGCAGAGCATCCTCCTAATGACAAAGAGATATCAGAGAGAAAGAAATTAAGACCTCTCCCCAGGTTTCTTGAAAAGTGGATGGGGAATAAGACAACCCCTTCCCACCTTCTAAGCTCTACCACCTCTGAAGGCAAGCAATGCCTTTGTGACAGTTCAGGCTTGGGGGACCCGAATTTTTCAGTTCTGCTTGAGTTGTTCCATGTGGGTTTTTTTTTGCAGAAAGAAAATACGGTAAACTAGATTTTGCTGTGTTTGTGCTATTTTGCTAGTAAGCATCACTGCATCAAGCCCCTCTTTTTGACCAAACCCCCTCTGACTGAATTGAATGTGTCTTTTTCCTTTGGAAAAACTCTACTGCTGCTTCTCCTACACTTTAAACACTGATTTGTTGACCATGTCCCTTACAATAAGGAATGTAAGAGTATAAGTATATTTGTCTCCAGGTACTGTTTTAGAAATCCTACTGTAAATGAGTTGGAATAAAACCTTTCATTTATGAACATCCTCTATAATCTGGCACTGGTAAATGGTTAGCTAGAACTGAGACAAGACCATCCACTAATTCTACACAGGCACTGAGTGACAAATAGATGACAGAGGCACGCAAGTAAGAAGCCTTATTTCTCTCTGCAGATCTTCAAACCCATCCAGCTGTCTGTGCTCTATGCTTTTTATTGCAATGCAACATTCAAAACTGGAAAAAGTTTGCCATTACTTCTAACCCCATACACTGCCCAAGCATTTTTTATGAATTCTTTCAGCTGTATTAGCAGTGCTGAGTGTCAGGATTGCCTCCTTCTACAGGTATATATGTTTTGTTGTTTCTGAATTTGCAGGCAATAGGCATTTAAGAAAAGTCACATTAGAATACAGTAAGATAGTGTGACTCCTCGCCATTGTATCAATGTATTGGTACCTGTATTGGAAGGAGTAAATCAAGTTATAGAAAAATCAATACTATCTCCAATAAAGTTTCCTGATAAAATCAACACCAGACTTTTTTTTGTTTGTGTTAATCTCTGGCAGGCAGATAAAATAACCTCTTTTACTTATCTCTTACTACAACCAAAGTTACTATTACTTTTCACTAAAGAAAAGCATAATTTACCAAATTATCACCAATTATACCAAAGTAGAGAATGCAAGAATACAAAATAAAATATATTGTTTAAAGTTGAAAGGTAAGATATGTATGAATACAAATGTGAGGTAAGTGCTCATAATGTTTCTGTTATTGAAACGGTATTGAAACGGATGAGTAGAGTTGAATATTTGTCTAATCAATTATCCAGGAAACCTTCCCCTTTGAATATTTCAGCTGTGAATCCTGCTGTTGGGATTCTAAAGTCCATTTATTAGGTTTGTTCTTCATGAGGCTCTACAACCTGCTTTATAAGACAGTGTCACACAGCTGGATGATTCCTTTAAAAAGGAAAGGCCAGGCAAGTACACTTTAAAGCATAACTTCATTTGTGTATCTTTAGAGTCTTAATGTTTGCTCTTAATATGTTTAAAAGTGCATTTCTTAGTATGACCAACCAAACAGAAATTTTGAAGGATTTGTGTTCACATTTATGTTCCTGTCTTTCACAGGAACAGTAAAGTATCAAAAAGTATGTTTTTCTGTATTCCCTGACCAGTCCATTGGGCACGCTTGAAAGCAATGCAAAATTAACATAAATCTTCATATTATAGAATAGGTACGAATAGCTATACAAAGTGATGCACATAACTTTTCAGTTTATTGAAACAGCATTAAACCGGATGAAAACAGACAAATGTTTATCTGCTGAGTGATATTGAAAACTTGCACCTTTGAATGTTTTGGCTGTGAAGTCTGACAGTGATAAATCACTCTCCAACAGCTGTGGACAGCTGTTCAAGTCTGGGTTCTAGAGAGCTTAATTGGGGCAGTGTGTTATGAAATTAAAGTGCCAATGGCTCATTAAGTTAGGCAGCGATTTTGAGCGGCAAGCCAATAATACCACATTCCAGGCTTTGGGAAAGGACATGCTTAACTCTCTGTTAATTAAAAGCTTGTTGAAGAATGCAGGTTTGCCAAACTATGGTGTTTTCATAGGAGAGCATCTGTGAAAGAAGACTCAGAGGGAGAAGCCATTTACAAGTAAGAGTTTATTGTAGCTAAAGCAGATTTCCATCTCTCCATATACTGATGCTCTGACCACATTTACCTTGTTTATAAGCTACTGGGATACCTTAGGTACAAAGAAAGGACTATCAAACCTGCTTTAATGAATAACAATTTATCTGGAGAGATTAAATTCTTCTCAAAGCAGATACGTTTATGAAAAACCCCACACAACCTTAATGCACCCAATAGCATAGAGAAGAAGGTTTTCCAGGGTGACAAGAGGATTAAAAAATAGAGACATGAGGGAAGTGAAGCGGGTGGAGGAGGGGAAGTATGTTACAGTCGTAAGGATTCTTTGCAGGAATGGGTTGTCCTCTTTTAAGTACTTTGTTTACATTGGTTTGTTTATATAGGAAGAACTATAATTGGCTATTTTAATCTCTAGTGGGCTACAGAACAAGGGTGAATCACTGTTGCTAGTGGAGCTATGAACTCTAGGATGGGAACAGGGGGATTGTGGACTCCGACTGCCTTATTTTGCATACTGGTTGCAAACATGCTGGCTATTGCCTGTGCTGAGTGCAACCAGATTCACAATCCCTCCTCTCTGCAGGGGTTAGGGGGTGACCAAATCTGGGTCAGAAGATTTCTCCCTGTGGCAGCAGAGAGCTAGGGCCACAGCTCCCCATCGCAATTCAGATTAGAGACAGTTAGTAACATGTCCTCTGTCAGAATTACCCTGCATGAACTCCCTAAACTAACTACAAGTACAGAAGGACGAAAACATGATCAAGATCATCAGAGAGACAATCGCACCGAATTATTAAGCAGTCTTTTAATCACAATGTGGAAATTTGGGACATATTCTCACCAGTTCCTTCATTTCTCCACCCACATATTTTCATTTGCATTTTAATTAAAGATTTATGTCAAATTGTAGAACATAAAACTCATTCACATCTCTGTCTTGTTCTTAAACTGCTTACTTAAATTGCTTGGGATTTTCCCTATTTCCTATTATTTCTTTGATAGCATTTAGCTGGGTGCTTTACTAAGGTGAGAAGTTTGGGAGGTATTCTTCTGTTTGCCTCAATCCAAACATCTTTTGCTAATAAGGCCAACTGTCAAAGACATGTTGCCTAGAGTTATTAGGCACTTTATATTAAAGATATTCACACTTACCTAAACACAAATCTGAGTTTATCCACTGATTTCAGTGCAGTTATTCAGGATATGTATCAATAGAACAGAGTTTTCCCTGAGTATGCTGAGTATGCAACAACAAGCAAGATATCTTCAGGTGTTTAAATGAAGGTGTTTTAACGGTTTGGAGCATAGCTGTTGTTCTGTAAAATTGTAACATGATGGAAAGAGGGTGGATTATTTCTGCATATGCCAAAAGAATATTCTCTGCAAATTGGTTATTGACTGCCTTGCTAGTAGGCTGTATTTCAATTTTATTGTTAAGTGCAAGACTGACTCTACTAATGAACTTGAAGCATCATGCTCCTGGTTAGAAAATCCCCAGCTGCTTCTGCTGAAAAAAAGAAACTTTGCAGTGCCTAGGGACTGTTTTTAATTTATTATAGTCTTTCCTGTATATCTGACTCTGAGAAGTCTGTTTCTCCGTAAGTCTAAAGACCAGCTGATGTGTTTGTTCACATGTTGCTGTTCTGTGAGCTATTTATTGCTGCTTGTAAAGATTGAATGGATATACTGTAAATATTTTCTCAGAAGGTAAAATAGTCATTTTTGGCATCTAATTAAAACAATTCTGTGTTTTTACCCATACTTTAGAAAGATATTACACAGAATGAACCTCAATACTGAAGTAGGTAGATATATATGTATATATATAAAGTTATTTTCTCTCCAAGGGGCACATAGTTTACTCTGGTTTTCAGTTCTAACATTTCTGTATTGTGACAATCATCCTTGTGGTTGCTAAGCGCTGGTTGAGTTCCCTCTCTTGGGAATTCATTGATACATCTCAATAATCAACTGTCAACAACACTGTTGAACAATGCAAGCTAGAAATATCTGTACCTCTAGCGAACAGCTGGCAGAATGATGATTTCCCATGCATTAATTACAATGCTTGGTGCTGGAGTACATGGGCATTCTCCCTCCCAGTCTTTCTGCTGTGTATTTTCAAGACAGAAGATGCAACTGTGATCATGTCTTCACTGCTATTGAAACTCTGGACTGCTACCAAGGCCTGACTTGCAAACGTCCTTTTGTACCTGTATTTGAAACTCTCTCAGGGGACACCCCTGGTTCAACAAGGAATAATTTGAACACTGTCTTTTCTCACAATAGCTACTGTCACCTCCCATAAAACCACGGTTTGGAGAGTCAAGATGTCAGTACTAAAGGTGTGTCAGATTATAGAATCATAGAATTATCTAGGCTGGAAAATACCTTTAAGATCAAGTTCAACTGTTAGCCCGGGACTGCCAAGTCCTCCACTAAACCATGTCACTGATGAAGACTTTTGTATTCTTTATTTGTTAATTAACACTCTTCCAGCAAAGACAAAGTACAGCCCGGATCTCTTTCAGTGGAAATAACATCAGTCAGCTCAAATCTCTTTCAGCAATGAATTAATCTAATCTTTTTTACTCTGTGCTGACACAGACAAAGTGTTGTCATGGGGGCATGTAATTCATCTCAGGTGAAGGATTATAATGAACCGATGAGAGGCAGCAACCTCTTAAAATGCTACTGCTCTTTTGCAAGTGAGCATCTGAGTACAGGCTGAGTTTCTGCATGGCTTACTCCATTATTTTCCATCCACACAGTATTTAAGGAGGGAACACACATCCCCTCTATGGGTTAGGCAGGTCTGTACAGACATGTGATTTTTGCTTGCAGATGGTCCTGACCTTGGCCAAAGTGTATAACAGGTACAGAAAGCAGAGTTGATGTATAGTCAAGTATATTCTGCAGGCATAACACATAAATTTTGGCTGAACATTGCAAAATAGGGATGCTGCATTCTCTTAAAGTTCAGGTCAACAAAAGCAACAAAGTACCAGACATGCCTCAGCCTAAAAAGATTAGGAACTGTTCTTGTTTATATTTGGTTTTACTAAAGAATGTGTTGCATTCCACATAAGTCATGGTTTCAGTGTTCTGTATTTTCCATCTCACTGTAAGTTATTAAGAGGACCTCGATGTTCATTTTGAGAAACACTAAAAAGAAATAAACTTTCCAGGTATTGCAATACAATGTAAAAAAAGACCTCAGAATTCTCTGTGATTACAGCAAAGGAATTTGCAGGTGCTTGGGCAGCTTGAGTATACCCAAGAATATAATAAACTGGATAATCAACTGAATACATCTGGTGTTATGGGTTAAAAATATAAGGTTTTTATAAATAAAATGATAAAATGCAAGAACAACAAAAAACACATTAAAAGAAAAAAAGTTGCAATAATAAAAGGAACGAATACATTTTCCAGCTTTGCCAAGTGAATGATAAATTGGAAAGTGGGGAAAAGCGAAAGAGTTACTCAAAGGTCAAGTTCAGCTTTGGAGCTGTAACCATATTCACCTTTGGTTATGCTTGCTTTTGAACTGGAGAACTTCAAAAGAGCAGACTGGTGACTGACATTATGCAGACAGAGGGGCATTAAGGCTTCTTAAGCTGATTTTGATGATATTCAGCTATCTGACAACATTCTCCTGTCTACATATTTGGCAATCAGAACAAAACCAAAGAGGATTTTTTTGCAGCATGGCTTCCTGGGCAGCGGTTGATGTTTTTAGTCTAGTAGAATATCCTGAGAAGTAATCATTTTCACTTTTACTTTTCTCCTTTCAAGCAAGACTTGGAAGCTTATGCAGAGGAGTTTTCATGGTCTTTCTGAGGAAATACTATTATGTATCCCTAAACAGAGAAGAAACCTCAACAGAGATAGGTTAAATGTGTTGGTCATTTGCTTGAGCTAGAGCTTCATGCAGGTAAAGCCCTTATCGTACTCACTTCTCTGTGCAGTGAGACACATGTGCCTAACATGACGTCCCTGCTAAAATGCTTTGCTGTGTTGACAGCAATGGAGCAGGGGCTTTGTTGTGTTGATACACTGTTCTGACCATAAAAGTCACATTTTTTCTCACTAGTTCTGTAATTTTCTACTGAAGGAGTTCCTTTTGTAATGCAATGATTAAACTTCACTCAAGTAATCAAGATGGTCAAATCATGCGTATATTTAAAAGAAAAATCGAACTGACAAAAAGATATATGTGTTGAAACAGTAGTTTCATAGATACCTTAAATTAGCAGATTTATCGAGGACATTGACTTTCAAGTGTTGTTAGTTGTAGCAACCTGTTCATTTTCACATGTGAGTTACACTATTTCTGTAAGCTCAGAAATTTTCTGTTAAACCAGTATTTGAGCACTACAGAGCTTTGAAGAAGTTTTCTGTAACTATACTAAATCTCTTTTCCATGGTTTTACTACTGCTTCTCCAGCACAATGTCAATCATTCTTCTCTCAGCGGTCACTAACCAGATTATTTGTGTGTTTCCACACTGCTGCATCACAAAACATCATGCCCACTTGCCTCAAAAAGATAATATCTAACACATATGGAGACTGCCTTTGATCTCCACGGTCTATCTAGAGGTCACAGACCTGTCTTCTCCTCTCCCTCACTTCAAATAGCCCCTTTCATTTACTGTGAAACTAAACATTGCAAAGATAAAGGCAGGAAAATAAAGGCCTTGATTTAATAGTGCTTATGTGTTTGGCTGTTTCAAGGTAGATTTTACTCTCTCAGGTTGCGTTATTAATTGCCTTGCATTTCTGCATCATGCATACTGTATTTGTTTTCATGCATGCAGCCTTCAAAATTCAAGCTGCTATTTAAATCAGTATGTGCTTTGTTCATAACTTAATAGACATTAAGAGTCTACTAATCAATTTGCAATAGTCAGCACTGAATCTGCTGTGAATTCACACTGAATTCTGTGCGAATTGCATGGGAAACTATGGTAAATTTGCTCACTTTTTGGAAAACGTATTTGTATTTGCAAATGTAAAGTTGTTAATGCAGGAGAAGTACATCAGTTGATCTTGTAAACTGTGTTGAAGATAAATCTGGGTGGGAGACCATAAAGACTCCTCACAATTGACCCTACAGCTCTGCAGGCACCTTCAAGTTCTTCTGATGCTCAAAACCTCCTCAGTTATCACTACTCCAATTACTTACTGACACTTAGTTGATATTTATAAACAAGGAGCTTATCTGCTTAACTCTCCTCAAGAAGACCAGCCAGTAAGAGTTTTCTAAGCATATTTAATAAATGGAAGTTTAGCAGGAGTTATCATAGCGGTTACTAGATAATGGTTTTCTTTAACAGAGGTTAATTGAGAAGGAATCAATTTTTCTCTGGGTTTTTTTTTTGGCTTAAACAACTAAAGGCCAAACCAGTCACACAAATTCTGTTATCTTCAATGATGGAAGAATCCAAGCTTCCACAGAAGAAACCTTAGATATGAGGTCACTGCATATCTTGTAAGAATACAGAAGTGTGCATAAATGCTGTTTCTCTTCCATAAAAATTGTATAGAGGCAAGGAGATCTGCGTCAGAGCAAAGAGATCTCTATAAACTCACAAGTTAGTGGTAAGGTCACTCAAAATGCGCGTAGTAGAGAAGCTCTGGTTCTGGATCCACCTTGTCCTACAACTATGTGTGCATTATTTCTGCATTTTAGGTTAAATCTCTATTGGAAATAAAATGACCTCATGAAAGGTCTGACATTCAGATACTTCCCCACTTCTTAGCTGACTACGCACTCTTTCTCCTACAAGTTTGTTCTGGCCCCTTCAGAATAGTATTTCCTATGCAGTGGGCAGAAGAAACAGGAGAGATGAGCTGCAGAATAGCCCCTGGGTCCAGGAAACTCTTCAGGGAGGTAAGAGAGAGAGAGCTGAGAAGAGTGAATCTGGGTATCTGGACCACTCACACCATGCATGTTGGCTTCAGAAGCTAGAATATTAACCATGAGCTGTGCCCATCTCTTTTATTCCACCTGCTCATTTTTCAAAATAACTATTATATTGTTCTATTTGACTTTAAAAACAAGTGAGGAGTCACCTTTGGGAAAAGATTTTGCACCAGGATTCCAAGTAGAGTGCAAATTGTGATGGAAGAGTGTGAGATTTAAAATGCTCCTCAACCCTTTCTCTAATTTAGTGCCTGCTCAGAGCAATGGTAGATGTCTGTATGTCTGTCTCCTCTGAAAATACACCACCTAGCACAGACAGCTGGAGACATCTGGGAGCAGGTGCCCTGGAGCAAGCACAAGGCATTCAGTGTTGCATCACCTATGTGACATTCTGCATCCACTTCTAAAGGATGGAAAGAAAGGTGCACTTATGTAATGCTGACAGGAGATAACTGTATTTGTGTGTAGTCTCTGCAAGAAACTAATTTACACCAGCCAAATGAAAGAGTCTCCTCAGTCAGCAATGTGTAAAGATAGAGTTTTAAGATAGGAAAAATAAAAGTTACCCTGTGTACACGTAGATATTTGTATGCACACACACACACACCATCCTTTACTTGAAATTTCCCCTACAGAACATTTACTTCCTAAGCCTCCTGCTTTACATACAGCTGGATACAGCTTTAATCCTTTTGGCCAACCAACAAATCAGTTAGTTGTGCATGTGTCTCAATAACCTGCTGGGAAACTTTGCTGAATGCAATTATAAAGCTAGATAGAACCAGAGATATTTCCGTCTTGCTACTGTGTCTATAATACATTTCAGATGCATTTGTTTTTCACGATAGAGCTAATTGTTCTCTTTTTTTTTTTTTTAAATAAATCAAATATCTCTTGTTAATACATTTCTGAGCCCAACACTTCTATATTAAGTCAGGGAAGAGGTGTCAGCAGATCCTAATGATCTTTCTATACACTGACAAACTTTGCTGATGAAAGCAAAATCTTAAGTAACATTAATACTTTAAGTGGTATAGATTGTTCTATGTGATAGTTAAACACATTAAGGAAATGATTGAAGAAATGGTTGATGAGTTGCAATGTGAGCAAATGTTAAATGATATATTCATGAGCTTAAAATAGCAGTGCTGCCTGTACATTGCTGTGTAAGAGTGGGATGCAGAGATAAGGAAAGGAACTGAGTGGGTTGGAAGAGTAGATACATGAGGATGGAGTTTGTTTCTCAGCTGTAGTAAAAAAGGTTAATATGAAAAAAAGAAAAGCTCTGCTTGGAGAATCTTCTTTCGAGGTTTGTGCATCCAGATTTGGGCTATTGAAGTGTGAGAAAACATCCACAGAAGGGCTGGAATCTTAGTAGAGGTTAGCAAGGCAATGACTGATTTTTTTAGCGTTTAAGCCTAATATGCAGATTATATCCAAAGGAAAAATAACAAAAATAATTAAAGTCATGGGAACTGGAGAGACCTCAATATGAGGAAAGATTAAATATGCTATGACTATTTTGTTTGGAAAGTAAAAGGAACTAGGACATCAGAATTAAAAATAACAATAGCTAGAAAGCAATGTAGTCTTTCCAAAATTTAAAGAATGAAAAATAATTAAAGGGTAGCAGATACAGAATAGTGAGCTTAATATACTATTCATGCAAATAACAAAACCATCTCCCTATTTTAGAATGTTATTTTTAAAAGTGGCTTAGTAAAATTAGAAAGAAAAATAGACATACATAAAACACATAAAAATTTTTCTGCTTTTGAAACCACAAGGACAAAAGTAGAAAGGATGAGAAAAGACAGTCTTCTCCATGCAAGAAAAGTGGCATTTAAAGACAGTTTTCAGCATGAGATGACATTTTTGAAGACAACAGAGATTCAGGAAGAAAGGCAACATTTACACAGTAGTAATTAACTTTCTCGTAGCCTAGGAAATCCTTTCACACCATGGGTCATTCAACATAGATTAAAACTATTTTGTACTTTTATTCAGTTAATCCAGATGCTATTTTGACACCAAATGTTTGCATCCATTTCTGAAAGAGTGACAGTAGGGAGGGGGAATCAAAATTTTATCTGTAAGCCCCTCACATTTTTCTGATGTCTTTCTGAAAGGAAAAGATTCAATAATAAAAACTAAAATCATAATTCCATGACTAATGAAAAAGACAAAAGAAGTTGATATCCCATGCTGAAAGTGCAAACCTAAAACCTAAAATGTTATCAAGTATGTTCAATATCAAAATGCAAAGTGCTGCAGGATTGTATAAATTAAAAGTTACTAACAGGACTTTATCAGGGTTGATAAATTCCAGCTCAGTCATGAAACTCATGCCATTTACAGAAAATCCCCTTCTGAACATGGAGGTTTTCAGTTTTGCACATCTCACAGCAGTTACTGGAGTATAGGGATGTGTGGTGGGTTGACCCTGGCTGGACACCAGGTACCCACCAAAGCCCATCTATCACTCCCCTCCTCAGATGGACAGGGGACAGAAAGTATAATACAAGGCTCGTGGGTTGAGATAAGGACAGGGGGAGATTACTCATCAGTTACCGACACGGGCAAAACAGTCTTGACTTGGGGAAATCAGTTTAATTTATAAACAATGAAAATGAGAGTAGAATAATAAGAAAACAAAAATTAAATCTTAAAACACCTTCCCCCCACCCCTCCCTTCTTCCTGGGCTTAACTTCACTCCCAGTTTCTCTGCCTCCTTCCCCCCACCAGTGCAGGGGAACAGGGAATGGGGGTTGCAGTCAGTTCATCACATGTTGTCTCTGCTGCTCCTTCCTCTTTCAGAGGGAGGACTCCTCACACTCTTCCTCTGCTCCAGCTTGGGGCTCTCCCACAATAGACAGTCCTCCATGAACTTCTCCAACATGAGTCCTTCAACATGAGTTCTTCACAAACTACTCCAGTGTGGGTCCATTCCATGGAGTGCAGTCCTTCAGGAACAGACTGCTCCAGTGTGGGTCCCCTGTGGAGTCACAAGTCCTGCAGCAAACCTGCTCCATGTGGGCTCCTCTCTCCATGGGGCCACAGATCCTGCCAGAAGCCTCCTCCAGCGCGGGCTTCCCATGGGATCACAGACTCCTTCAGGCATCCCCTGCTCCGGTGTGGGGACCTCCATGGGCTGCAGGTGGAGATCTAAATGCAGGGCACAGCCTGCCTCACCATGGGCTGCACCACAGGCTACAGGGGAACCTCTGCTCTGGCTCCTGGAGCACCTCCTCCCCTCCTTCTGCACTGACCTGGGGTCTGCAGGGCTGTTTTTCTCACATATTCTCTCTCTTCTCTCCAGCTGCAACTGCTGTTGTGCAGCAACTTTCCCCCTTCTTAACTGTGTTATCCCAGAGGCACTACCACCACTGCTGTTGATGGGCTCAGCCTTGGCCGGCAGTGGGTCCATCTTGAAGCCTCTGACATTGGCTCTATTGGACATGGGGAAGCTTCTAGCAGCTTCTCACAGCATCCACCCCTTTAGCCCCCCACTGCCAAAACCTTGCCACACAAACACAACATAGGCTGGAAAGATCCTCTTGGATCATCAAAATCTGCATGTACTGCCTGGCCTTGGTGTCATCTTAAGGAAGCACCTCAGTTTAAATGGTCACTGAGAGACAGCTGCCAGCGTCTGCTTGATCTGCACATGAACAGCAAGCCTGACACCCGGGACCAACTGCCAGAGCCGAAGTGAGATCAGTGCATAGGGAGACCCCGTCACCCCTCCACTGCACACCGGGTATGTGCTCTGTCCCCAGGGTATGCCAAATAGACAGGGCAGGGCTGTCACTGCTGGAGGCAGTCACATCACATAACATCTGTCAGAAACTTAACAGGCAACATTTTTAAACAATCTCACCCCATTTCAGCCTAAATGTATTAAAGACCAATTGTGCTAATTCTTGTGGCAACACCGTTCTTTGTTCTACCTGCTTTATGATTATTTATACCCTGCAAGGGTTTATGATTCAGAGATGCAAAGCATCTCATTGCCAGGTGAGGCCTCCATTTCTGATGGATGGCTTGTTAAAATCAGCTTTTATAGATGGACCTAAACACTTACATGGGCAAAAATTTTACTGAGTAGCTGCACAGTGTTTCCCTTGCTGTGACTAGTATTATTAAGACTTAACAGCAGATCTAAATTCCCCGAAATGGTAGACTGCAGAGGGGACACTGGGAGGCTGAACACGATAGTCCCTTTTTCTAGCACACTACTGCCACTAAAGCAATATTTAGGCAGCCTCAGTGGGTGACCTATCATGCATCTGCACTCCAAACGAGTGCCCAGAGAGGTACATGTCAGCTAATGGAGGTGCCTCCATTTGAGCCATGGAGTGGGTGAACTCCTGGTCATGACAGGAATGGCCACTAGCTTCTTGAGACAGGCATGACAGTGAGCAGCCTATGGGACAGCCAAAACATCAGCAAGTTGTATTAACCCACTAACACTGAGATTTCCCTTGCAGTCTCCAGCTTTACTTACAATAACAGGCAAAGAAAAGCAGAAAAATGCCCCATATTATGGCACATAATCCCTACTTTCTTAGATACCTGAGAAATTATTAATGGCTCCTTCTTCCCTATTTCAATGACAAGAGAGGTCAGTATATCTCCCCCTTTTATGTTTCTCCTCAGATGCTAAATATTGTTCCTCTTCCTGTCACGATCTTTAAAATAATGTACTTATTAGCTAAGAAGTTCTTTCTGGTCACAGGCTTATTATTCAATAAACTTGTTGTGGTTCAAGCCCAGCCGGTAACTCGGAACCACGCAGCAGCTCACTCACTTCCCCCACTTCTTCCTCCCCCCGCTCCCGGAGGGATGGGGAGGAGAATCGAAGGAATGTAACTCCCACGGGTTGAGATAACAGCTCTCCAGTAACTAAGGTATAATACAAACCACTACTGCTACCAATAATAATGGTAAGAGGAGTAACAAGGGAAAAGGACACAACCGCTCACCACCCGCCGACCAATACCCAGCCCGACCCGAGCAGCGATCTGGGCCTTCCGGGTAACTCCCCCCAGTTTATACACTGGGCATGACGTGCTGTGGTATGGAATAGCCCTTTGGCCAGTTTGGGTCAGGTGTCCTGTCTCTGCTTCCTCCTGGCTTCCCCTCCTCCCTGGCAGAGCATGAGACTGAGAAAGTCCTTGGTCAGAGTAAACATTACTGAGCAACAACTAAAAACATCGGTGTTATCAGCGTTGTTCCCAGACTGAAAGTCAAAACCACAGCACTGCACCAGCTACTGAGAAGGAGAAAAACGAATGCTCCTGCCTCACCCAAAAACCCAGGACAAAACTCAACCTTTTGGTCTTGATTCTTGGCATTGGCCTATCTAACAGAGCACTGTCATCAAAACAAGCAAAGGGAACAAGGCTGCAGAGCAATAGTTATTATCATTCAAACCAAATTCATCATTTCAAAGGCTGATCGAAGTGAAGAGGAATTCTCTTTATTTTATAACTCAGTGAATGGAAAACTAGTTCTGAAGTAGATGAAAACATTTTACAGAACTATTCACCATAAACAGCTTCCTGCCACCAGAAGAAAGTAGCCACTGATAAATAATTTTCCCATAGCTACAAAACTGATTTGTGGAAGTTAAATTGTTCAAGGCTAATCAGGCTAATCTGAGGGAGAGGAAGTTTACCCTTCATTTCCCAACAGATTCTCTTTAATTTTGCAGTCACATTGACAGGTGGCCTCATCACTCAGGCATTACAGACCACCTTGAAGATATCAGCACTGTTGGCCTTTGAAGTCAGAATAATCAACAAGCTATTTGATACTCTATCAGATGAAATGGCCCTGTCAGAAAAGGCTGGCTCTCAGGTGTACTGTTTGTCTATCAAAAGGAGATAACTCGATACAGTTTACTATGGTACAGATTCATGGACCTTGTGGGATGCTATAACAGACGTCTTTTCAGATGCACTTCTTCACAACATCTCTTAAAAAAAAATTCCCCAGCCACATTTAACAGAAATTATAATACTTCAATTTCCTGTCTACAATATTCCCACAATAGTCCAAATTCCTGTGAAGACAGGGGAATGTATTAGGTATGGTTAGGGTCACAGATGAACAGATTCATGTGACATATCCATGTACAAACCCTGTCACATATCCATGTACAAGCCCTTTCAAAACCTTAATTCAGATATAGGATAGTAGACATTATGAAGAAAATCTCTATTGTTTTACAGTAGTTAACATTCTGGAAGCTGCTGAAATCTGGAACAGATTATTTTCAGAAAAGGACATTTTTTTTATATATTTAGGATTATCCAGGGTACTAGGAGGCTTTTTTCTCAGGTTTACTCCGACCTCTCAGTATTTGTTGTTGTCTTTGATTCTAATAATATGACTTGCACACAACAAATATTGTATTTTAAAGAAGCTGAGCAGAAACCAAACTTAAAAATCATTACCTTAAATTACATTTTCATATTTCCATATAAACATTTACTTTCAGAGTTAAATATTGGCTGGAAAGACTCAAGTGCTTTGCAAATCTGTAGGACTCAGACTGATAAATACAAAGTTTGGGGTTTTTTTTTTCCAGTTCTAACAAAATTTCAGCTATTGAAGTATAAGAGTGAACTTCCTTCTCAATGAACTAATATTTTGTAACGGCCTCAAAATCGTGGCAGTAGCTCTTTAAAAAGTTAAAGCTCATTCATTTATGTTAAGAGCAAACTGGAGTTGAAAGCAAGAAAAAAAAAAAGTCAAAAAATGTTAAACATCTTATTGTTTAATTGAGCTTTTGACTAATCCATAAGATTTCTTGGGCAGAAGCAAATAAAAATACTTTTTTCAACCAGTTTCAAGTCTATCAGTAGTTTATGTCAGGGTCTGAGAAAGTTATGCTATGGCTGTGTCTATTTATAAGACAGACAGGAAACCCTCTTTTCCATGAAAGACCCTGGCTTGTTCTAATAGTAATTATTCATCAGGAACAATCACAGAATGTTCATTCAGTAGTAAATGGTCTATCTGATATCATTAAAGCAGGCCAAGGACTTAAAACCACCCCTTTCTTAGTGTGCAGGTATGTTAGGTCTTGCAGTCTGCATGCAGAATCACACTGGAGTCCTGGGCAGAGGACAGCAGCTCTGATTTATTAGACCTTTGGAAACAGTATTGCTCCTGTTATCTACACGTAATCCCTTAAATTTGTTTGACAGCTAAAGCCTGAAGCAACATCACTAGACAAATCTTCAAGTGTCAACTTTGGTGCTGACACGAATACAGAAAGGAAAGGAAAAAAGGAAAACTGTAAGGAAAAAAAAAAGGAGGAACTTAAATATAGATCATTTTTCTCAAGGGAAGGTTAATCACCATATTCATTGAGCAGCATTAATGATTTTTAAGCAACTTGCTCCTGTAAGTAATTATTCTTCATAATCTCATCTCTTGTAACAGCCGTTTTCATGGTAAATGATGTACCGGAGATTTTCAGCGCATGGTGAATATAAATCAATGAAACATACAGAGACAAACATTCTGCAAAGATGGAGTACCTGGAGCAATTCTGTGGATTGACTACAGCTGAGGCTTGTCACAGGGGCCTTGAGTGATCTAGCTGCTGACTGCAAGGTGAATTTGATGCACTGTGTACAATGCAATATACCTGACAGGCAAGAGATGAGCCGTGTGCCTACAACCAATCGTCCAAATGATGTGCATGACAGATAAATAGGGATAAAAATAAGGAATGTGTTCTGAATTTATTTTAGACAAACATCTGATGATGGTTTAGATTGGGATTTTTTTGTTAACAAAACAGAGAAAATGTGCATAAAAATCTAATGAAGAATGCTGTCTCTCAGTCCTAGAGAAGGTCAGGACCTACAGGCTGATTAAGACAGACATGCAAAGGTGACAAAGGGGCATTTGCTGTCTATGCAAAGAAGTGGCTTGACCTCAAGCTGCACCAGGGGAGGTTTAGATTGAATATTAGGAAAAATCTCTTCACAGAGAGGGTCATCAGGCATTGGAAAGGGCTGCCTAGGGAAGTGGTGGAATCACTGTCCCTGGAAGTGCTCAAAACACGTGTAGATGAGGCCCCCAGTGATCCGGTTTAGTGTTGGTCTTGGCAGTTCTGGGGTAACGGTTGGACTTGGTGGTGTTAAAGGTCTTTTCCTCATTGATTCTATGAATACCTAGAGGTTTGCCCTAGGGTTGAGAACGGGTTGTGAGGCTGTAAGGCAGGGGCCCAGAAAAGGGGCAGACAAGTCTCATTATCACAAGCCCTGGCTCCGAACACCTGCAACCAATCCAGGAGGTCTCTGGAGATGGTCAGAGACAATTCTTTACTACAAATGCTGGACTTGGTAAGGTGTTTCTGTGGACCTGCTAGTCATGATTAAAGTAGAACTAGTCGGAGATGCAATAACTGCAGCTCTAACAAGGAGATGGTGAAGTTTAAGATTCAGAGGCAACTGAGCAAGACAATCAGCTGAAAACAGTCCTGGACTTCAGGAGACTAGATTTTGGGTTGTTCACGGAAATGGTAGGCAGGATCCTGTAGGAGTCAAAGGAGCCATGGAAAGCTGTCCAGTCTTCAAGGACATCATCCTCAAAGAAAAAGAATCATCCACCCTGACCTGAGCAGGCAAGATTACGGGCATGCATGGCAGGAGGAGGGCTGGCTGAGCAACCTGAATGAGTTCAACTGCTAAAAAGAAACATACAAGAGACAGAGGCAGGAGTAGGCAACTAAGGAGGAATACAGAAGCATCACCAGGGCAAGCAGAGATGGAATTGGGATGGATAAAACTTGTCTGGGGTTAAAACTGGCGGGAGATGTGAAGCAAGAGCAAGAGCTTCTACAGATATATTTGAAGCAAAAGCAAGATCAAAGAAAAAGTTACTCCACTTCTTAATGGAACAGGTGATCTGTGCTGAAGGACATGGGAAAGACTTAGGTATCAATACCTTCCTCACTTTGGTTTTCACTGCTCACAGACATCCCTGGTCTCTAAGCATTAGAGAAGATTTCAAGGGAGACAGCTATTACCCAAAGCAGGGGAGATAAACTTAGAGAATGCTTAATTAAGCTGGACACATACAAGTCCATCAGACATATCAGGAGGTATTCAAGGATGTCAAAGGAACTAGCTAAAGTCATTGAAAGGCATTTGATAAGCTTCTAACAATTGCGGTAAGCTCCTGCTTACTAGAAAAAGCCAAAAGCAACGCCTATGTCAAAAAACAGTGAGGAGGATGATGTTCATCCTAAACTCAGTGTCTGGGAAGATTGTGGAGTACATCCTTCTGGAAGCCATTTCTAGGCATATGAAAGAAGAGATTACTGGGAATAGCCAGCAAGGATTTATTAAAGAAAATTAATGTCACCTAGACTTCAGCAAGACCTTCAACACTGTTTCTGACAGGGTCCTTGTAGCTGAACTGAGGACAGATGGATTGAGTGTGTGAACTATAATGTGGTTGAAAAACTGGCAAGACACTTGAGTAAAGAGAGCAGTGGCCAGTGGTTACAAGCCCATTTGATATTTGGTGGTGAATGCCATCCTTCAAGGACTGATATGGCACTGTTTATGCTCATATTCTGTTCATATTTATCATGCTTTTGGATATCGTCATCAATGCCCAGAACAGCATATAGAGGAAGTTCAGAAAGCTCAACAAAGCAAATGCCAAGTCCTGTATCCAGCATGGAATAACCCCATGAACCATTACAGGTTGGGGCCGACTAGGTCAAATGCAGATTTGCAGAAATGGGATCCTGGAGGGTGTCAGTTTGAACGTGAGTCAGCAGTGCCTATGGAACTACATTAGAAAGAGCATAGCCTGCAGGATTTGTGAAGTCATCTTTTTCACCCTGTCTGATGTATTCATATGAATCCTCTCCCAGCGACTTTGCAAATTGACTGGTTGCTGCAAATCCACTTGGTCAGACCTGAAAACACATGCTCACAAATCTGGCAGAAGTCATCTTCCAGAGGCACATCTATAGCAACTGAGGGGGCAACCAAACCAGGATCATTCCTGAGGAAGCTGTATTCCTAATACACCTGGACTTTCTGAATGTGCTCATCATCATCCATTTATCTCTATAGTCTCTATAGGGTTTTGGTGGATGAATTTGTAGTATTACATACAATTTCTAAATTTTATATTTTCTATTCTTTTTTAGGGTAACTCTGAGTCTGTATCAGCACAATTCTGAATTCTGCATGAGTTCAGAATATATAATTGACTGTAAGTTTCAGTCAAATGCCAGCTGTCATCTCTAATAACTTATCAAGCACAACACGCAAACAGAGAAGTTTTAATACCAAGTGAAAACACTGTCGAACTGAATTTATTTCCAGATGTGGAGAGGGAGGCTTTCACTTCTTCCTCCAACAGGACTGGTGCTCTAATGCCTTTCAGCATGATTTTTAAGGCATTCATTTGTTATGTAACATCCATCAATTATAAAATATATTTATGAGGTCTTGCTAGCAGTCGTTAACAGCAGTATTGTGGGATCACATTTACAAGGCCTAATGAAATGGGAGAGCAAGAGTAATTGGATTGAAATTGGTAAATGAAAACTCATTCCAGGGGGAAAAAAGGTGTAAAATTGATGAGGTCTGACGTGTCATCAAATGGTGAGGATTAAATTAAGATCCAGTGGAGACACATACAGTGCTTATTGTAAGTGTTTAATTGCAAGAATAACAAATGTCTCACAGAAATGCACAGTTAAGTATTACTTCTCTTTCTACTACTGAGTGAAGTCATGTGAGTAAATATTTTCCTATCCTCAGACTATTTGTCCCACTTTTTTCCCCCCCTCTATTTGTAAAATACAAAATATAAAGTAGATTTTTTTTTCAAACAGAAAGTTAATTTAGTGGATTTAAATCAGATACTTGGAAAAAATTTATCTATATTCTTAAGAGAAAAACTAAATGTATTTCAGCTCATTCTCAAATGAAAAGTTAGGTATTAGAAAAGTTAGAATTATGAGAAATTTGAGGTTTCTGCACCTTTAAGAAAAAGCAGTTGTTATTAATAAAAATTGTTAATGAGTGAGCTGAATTTTACGGTTTTCAATTAGTGCCAGTTATCTTTGGCAGGAATGAAAAATGATTCCAGTGACATAAATTGCACCAAAAGTTTAGGGTGTCTTTGAAAGAGGATTAGTGGACCCAACACTGCATTTTTGGAGTAACTATCTGTAGCGTTAGCAGGTTTCTTTCCATACTAATCTAAACTCATGATACTATGCATTAGAAATAGAAGTTTTCAATCATTTGACTTAATTGATAAAATCAAATAACAGTAAATCGATGAAGTCTCAACTTCACACAAGGCTAAGATGCTCTGTTTTCAGGGTTGCTAGGCCTACCACCTATTTCTCAAATGGCCAGCCTCACCAATCATATATATTCCTTAACTGAAATCCTTGCCTGCAGTATAGACCAGTAAACAAAATAACCAGAAACTGCTGTTTGGTGCATGTTAGGTGAGAGTGTAGAAAGCATTCCATAAATGCCTGATCAGCAACCTTGGTACTTTGTCTGTCCCCAACCCTGAAATGACTATTACAAAACTATGACAAAAGAAAGCTCAAACAGCTGAAGTAAGAAGTACAGTTTGCATGATAGCAGCTATGAACAGTGCAGAAGAGTAGTAGCTATAAGTAGTATCTGTAAGTGATGCAAAAGAGAAGATTATGGTTTATCAGCAAACTGATACATTGCCAGGGAAAATAAGTTGCTTACTTTGTGCAGCCCAAATTCTGAAAACCTAGCCCAGATGCTGCTACTGCTGTGAGAGCAAACAGCAATGATGGAGCAGCAGCTGTTGCTAGGAGCTAGGACAAGCCCCCTCTGGTACCAGCAGTCACCAGTGCTTATCAATGTCTCCAAATGCTGTAAGCACTAAGACTGATTTTTCACCTGCCTGTCTGTCTCTTCTTGACCATTTCTTTCACCACAGGCCCTATCTTACCTACTGGAAAAAAAATTATCGATTTTGCTTCTGCTGCTGAGAAGCCGTAAGCCTTCATATCTGGCATTTTACTGTGGAAATCCAACCGCCAGCTCTAAAGGATGAAAGAAAACAAAAGTCTGTTCCTAATTTACTAGCTGATACAGTAAGTACATTAATTGTATTACTACTATGTTAGGAATACTGCCAAGGTGGATTATACTTCTCATGAGCTTGCTAGGTTATTACGTAAATATACCTCAGAATATTTACTCTGAAAAGTCCTTCTCAAGCTGCCTGTTTTCTGAATGGTTGTTTCACATCAAAATCTGTCAGCAAGATAGAAAAAGCACAGACAATGCCAACCTGTCTATTTGTTTAGATTGTATTTAAGTAATTTTTCTGTGTTTATTCCTCTTCTGTTTTCAGATTAACACAGCTGTTTTGCTCAGGAAAATCATTACTCACCAATCATAACAAAGAGCAGGTAGCAAGGGACAAAATATCATCAAGTTTACAAGTTGTTGGATTCCAAATTGAATGAAAGGAAGCACCTTGGGCACTATCCCATGCTGCAAGTTGACATGTCATTCTGCAGCCTCTAGCCTGACCTTTTCTTAACATCAGCTGAAAAACAAAGACACTATGCTGTTAGAGCAGCTGCTGTACCTCTAGGCAGGTAACAGTATCATCTTCATGAGTGACATCTATGTCACGTCTGCGGCATGTCAGGAAGTTCTTAAAACACTGCTGATCAAAACAATGCAAGATTTTCATATTGACCTTGAGGTGATGATCAAACATGGTCACTTGCAAACTGCACACATGTGGAGGCCAGCCATGCAAGCGGATCTGCTAGAAACTTTTGTTATGTCAAAGATTCATTTATATCCTAACTGATATGTTCATCCTATTTTGAAACAGGGAAAGCACTGTCATCTTTGATAATGATTCTGTTTCCATAAACATACTCATCTGTGTTATTTTAAATGCTATTGCTTTTTCATGGGGTTTCTCACAGCCTTCTCCAATTATGGCCTGTTTAACACAAAGTGGTAAATACTTCTACCTCTTTTATTTATTTAAAACAATACTAACAATTATACTTCACAGACAACAGACATATTGTGCATTGCTGAGACATCCTATTGTCATTTTAAGCAGCACTGGAAGTTGACTGTTTAATAATATTCTTTGTTTTATAAATTTTGTTCAGTTCCTAATCTGAGGTAGTTCTCTCATGTCTTGATTTATTTTATTAATCATTAGGTATATTTCATAGAAATGGAAACAAGAAATGTGGCAATTAATAGGTCAACACTAGTATTTGTGTAATATGTGCATTTCTGGAAAACAAGAGTTACATGACCAAGGTAAAAATCTTTGTCTTTGACATGGACAGTGAGATTGAGGTGCCCTCAGCAAGTTTGCCGATG
>NW_009928604.1:0-3859 GCF_000696875.1 Nestor notabilis
ACTGCTGTAGCTGAACCCAGGACACCAATGTTTGAGGATTCACTTGTCGGAGACAAATAAACAGGACATATTACTAATTTAAGCATAAGCAAGCAATCAGAGCTCTCATCCAGTCTCTTAAACCTTATTTAACAATGCATGGAGTTTGCATTTCGCTTCAGGCATGCAGGACTGCATTGCTAGCAACCTCTGACTTGAGCACAGCTTTTCTACAGAAAGCACAATAAAAAGCTTTACCACCAGTCTACCCTTTTGCTTGAATGAAGACAGCATTGAGGCAGCTGTGTTGCCAGGGATTGTTTTAAACTGGTTATTTGGGCCAGTTTTCTACTTGCCTGGTGTCACTAGCGCAACTCAAAGCAGTCTGATGCATGACTGGCATCTGAGCCTCTGGATAACAAATCCTCCTTGGTCTGTGAGAGCCAATTTTCTTGGACAATTTCATCTGGTATTATTGCTTTCTTCTTTTTCAGTTTGTTTTAAGAGTGCCAAAACGATGATCTCAATATATTATAAGCCCTTCAGATAACAGTTTCAGGATTACAAAGAACAGTTGAATGACTAGCACTGGAGCCAAGTATGTGTTGTCTGGTGCTAAATCGACATTTCAGGAATATTTTTTTCCCCTGGTGCTAAATGTTGAAATGATTCAAGCATTTCACATATGGCAGTATTGCCTTAAATCCTCCCTTCTGTTTAGTCAGCTTCCATGTGTACCACTAGACTGCTGCTCATACATTATCAACGATAGGGGGAAGAATCCCTTAAAATCTACTGTTTCTTGGTTCCCTTTATGCTGATTTTACAGCTTTCTTCCAGTACTGTACTTGTCATTCTGATAAAAAGGAATCTGTTCTTCTTTATCACAACATAAATCAGGAATAGGTTCGTTGGCTTGAATGAAGTGATTCCTCACACCTACATGTTGGGGGGAGGGGGCGGGTGGAAATACTCTCATGTTACAACACTCCACTAAACTGCACTTCAGTGTCTCCACAGAGATCAGGACACACTGGCATTTAGCAGAAGGATAAAAAGGAGAAAAAAATATCTGAGTGCTGCACCTCTGCTGTGAAGAGTTTGGCCCTGCATTAAACTCATCAGCAAAAAGGATGCTGAAGGGCAATGCTTAGAAATGGTAGACAAACGACAAACTCTTGAAAGAGCAAATAAATTTAACAGAAGAACAATGTATGAAAAAAATAGTATTAGCTAAGTATTAATAGAATAAAAAGAGAAAATGGAACTACCACACAAACGTGAGAATATTTACGTCAATACACACTTGCTCTATATAAGTATAAATGACCAAATAATGCTCTTGTCCCTGAAAAGGCAGGCATACTTCTATGAGAAGATGAATGACTGCATGCTGTGATGTAGCACTGAAAAAAGAAGAAAAACCAAATAACGCTTTCAGCTTGGTTTAAGCCACAGAAAAGAGAGTAGGAATTATTATGAACTTGACATGCTGAAGAAGCAATCTACCATTTTAAGAATCCTTCCGCCTACTCCTCATCTCCAGTACCTTTCTTCCTGCATTCAACATTTCTTACACACAGGGGTCATGCCATTCTTTGGTAAGACATATGTTCAGTATTGGTCTAGAGATTTTATGTAACTCCTATATGTAACTCTTACTAAGGCAAGACTGCGAGGTTCTTCTCTTGAGCACCCTGTCACTGCTGGGTGAGAATGGGAGAGGTCATCCCATGCATGCTGCAATTTCCACAATTGCTAACACAAGACCCTGAATGCCCGACTTCAAAGGAGACCGTAGCTCTGGCTTTGTGTCAGATGGGTAGATGCACTGAAAACAAATTCAAACAGATTTCCTGCCTCCCTGATGTGGTGACAGGTTTTAAAGGTTATGTGCATCTGACTGGATTCTCAGGTCTTCAAGGTTCTTGCTAAAAAAATCCAAGTCTAGAAGTCCTAGCCTGTGTATTTATGCCTGTGTATTTATGCCTGTGTATTTATCTGCAAGGCAACCTCACCTTACAGACTCATAAAAACAAGGCTTTCAGGCTTGTGGGACAGCTGTCTGTTGGACTGCTTACATGCTGCAGTCTGCTGAAACGAGCTACCAAATCAGGGAGCTCACGAGTCACCTGGTCCTGGAAGCTGGACACAAGGAAATGACTCTTCTCTGGATTAAGACATATAGTGGCCATAATCTCTACATCTCTCTCTCCCCTCTATTCAGTAGTGAACTGCTATGAACCCAACAAAAGTCAGATTGATTTCACTTGATAGCTATTAGAGTCCCAGGCAGTACATGCAGTCCATCTGCTGTTCTTTACATCAATCATCTTTCCCTCCCCCTCAGTATCTCTATTCTGAATATTAAAAAAAATAAAAAAAAAATAAAAACCCCAAACTTTATTTTTAGAATCTGCCACCTATTATATCATGCCACTTGTGTGTTGGTGTTTCATTTTAATTTTGTTTTCTTAACGCTTCAGCAAAAGCAAAATACTGTATCGTCTTACTAGATACTTCTCCTCCTACAGCAGCATTCTAGTAATTTCTAAGACAGCGAAAAAGCAATTCCCAAGAAATTTTATGAAGCAGATCGTCAGCATGACGCAACATGGCTTAGCCCTGTGGGCTTCAGTGAAGTAATAGCACTGTACACCAATGGATGGTCTGGCCCTGCTGTAGCTATTCCATCTTTGAAGTAATGTAGCAAGAATCTGAATGCTTATAGCAGTATCAGCAGCATCAAGAGATGAGGAAGGAAAAAATGCATAATCAATCTATGTGAGGCCACAACTGTGCTGAAGAAAGTCTGGAGGGACCCCCTTGTTTGGGTTTTCCATCCTATGTTCAGCACGCAGGGCTGCAAAACTGAAAAATATATTCAGTCATGGCTTTCTTAGCTTTAGCACAAGCCCAGCGTGGCTGACATCAAGAACTGACTCAAGGCTTTGTTAGTTCACGACAGCAGTGCTATCATGATGTGCCCTTCACACTGCAAACGTGAACAGATCTTCTTGCAAGATTTAACACACGCATTTCCCTTACTAACTCACAAGCCTTGCTGACCAGGGCAGTGGAGGAGTTGCACACTTTCTGTGTCAGGGGAAATAACAAAGACAAAGACTTTGTGACTTATTTAATCTTCCCTTACTTCCTTGACTTTTCAAATTCCTTTGCAATCTCACAAAGCTCAATATGCTGTGCTGGTGAGCTACTCAGTGAGTGCAGAAGTCGTGATTTTCCATTGAGTATTACAATTAACAGCCCTACCAGCTCATTGATTCATTAATTCAAAATGAACACATTCTTTCATTTTTTATTTTTTTTTTTCCTTTTTGGTTGCACATGGCTCATTTCAGACATATTCCCTTCTGCTTTCAGCAACGCAAGCAAATTAACACCAGAGAGATTCAGAATCTATGAAAATGCATCCTCTGAGCATCTGTTAAGTAGATTTTTGTTATGCCATATAAATGAGGATCAGACCTAGGTCAGGTCAAGCGCTGTGAAGGACATGCGAAACATATCAATTTGCAGCAATCACTAATCTCTGTTATCTGCATTTTTAAGACACAAAGTAATAGCTTATTTGTCAACCCAACATGCAGAATTATTGATAGAGTTCACATTTATAACGGCAAAAGGAAGAATTCTCCAGAATTTTTAATATCTATATTTCTTCCTCTCATCTGAAAAAATCTATAGAGGTTTTACTATTTGCAATTTTTGCTGGAAAGAGAACAATGTTAGCAGCATTTGGAAAATACAGCAGGCCTATTCTAAGCACATGCATTAAGAGACACAAGCCTGGAAACCTTTCAAAAAACCAGAAGTTCCTGCTTATCTACGTTAGACTTTGCTTCCTTGCCTCAGCAGG
>NW_009928604.1:3890-43371 GCF_000696875.1 Nestor notabilis
CATTAGGATAGATAGGCTAGATAGACAGACAGACAGACCAACCAACCAACCAAACTATCTTTAGTCCCCTTCTGTTGAACAATTGGTAGCCTGCTGCTTTCAGGAGTCTACTTAATGTACAGCAGTGAAAAGACACACACAATGCATTACAGAGACAGTGTGTATAACACCAGTGAAGAAGGCAAAAATTTTGGCTTCACTGCCATCGTCACCCTCAGCTTATCCAGACAATGGCTTTTGTAAACTGTTACTAGTAGTAGAGAGGCAAAGGACAAAGAACAGCTACGTAATCTTAAAAAGAAAGAACCATTTCTACAGGACTTCGTAAAGTGGTGACCCATTTCTAAAGTCCTTGTGCATCAGCCTCAAATCTAAACTGGGAGCACTGGCACACGCTAAACATTAACAAATTAAATTTGTTTCATTACGTTAGGACTAACTGTATGATTGTTTCATGGCAAAGACAGCTGTTCCCTAGGATTCTGGCCAAGATAAATTCCTTTTTTTTCCTTCTAATGCTAAGGTGAATTTCCAGCAAGGAGCAAAAATGAGAGTATGTGACAACATGTAGTGCCAGGATAAGAATAGGGTGACAAAAGTTGGGTCTCTCAAAGATCAGTCTTCAACCTGATTTCATTTAGTGCTTCAATAATGGTCTCAGTCTAAGAAAAAAGACTGTGGTAATTAAATGTCTTGATGACAATAGAAAAAACAAAACCAAAAAAATCCTCTGCCTAACATTGCAAACGCATCCTAAATGTAACTAATAGAAGTATCAGGCAGGAGGATTTGCATGACCTTAAGAAATGGATTAATGGAAGCAGAAGTAGTACATTAAGGGGCAAAAGTCTTCTTCTGTACGTTTGGATTTCATTACAGGAAAGCACCTCCAGAAGAAGCGAATTACAGTTATTCTAGGCAGTCAAGAGACACCCAACTGAGAAAGGAAAAGGAAGTGGTCCACCTTTATCAAACAAGATCCTCTGTAGAGCACACCTGAAGCTTCACCCCATGCATAGCTTGGACATCTAACATTGTGCAAGACCACTTCAGTTAACAAATGAAAGAGAAAACATGAGCTGAATTGAGCTTGCTACTTTAAGTTTACACTGGAGAAGGTGTAAGTCTATTATGTACAAACACACAAGAAGCTGAAAAAATTACAAGTTAAAGGCAAATACTGGAATAAGGATTTATACATTATCAGAACTTAATAAAGCAGTATAAACATTAAGACATAGGAACTTAATTCACTACTTCAGCCTCTTAAATTTTCATGAAAGGTTTAGGATCATGGCCAGTAGCTAGTGTTGTTTGCATGAAAAATTAGGACATTCAAATTTCTAATATTCTGCAGTAAAGAGTATGAAATTGTATGGTGAAACAGGAAAAAGTGAGCTTCATTTAGCTTAAATAAGTGAAAGCACTCATGGAAAAACACTTTCATTGACATCTTTACTCAGGCATTGTTAGTGAATCAAACTTTGGGTCAGACCCTAAGATCACAACTGTAATCAAATTTTACATTAAAATGCTGCCTTAAATGCAACTGTTTGTTTAAAAGGGTCTCAAATGAGAGTATGTTTGTTGTAATTAATGATTTTGGCTTGCTCTTGAAAATAAATTTAATATATGTTGTTTGGGAAATAATAATGACACATTTCAGTTCCATTTTAGTGAAATTATAAACTCACAAGGGTCATTTTTTCATTTCAGAGCTGAAGTAAGTTCTTTCTTAATTACTCAAATCAGCATTTTGCAAGGCATTATCCTCAATTACCTAAATTGTTGTTTGACAGGATATTTTTCCAAAGAAACATACATTCTGGCGAAGACTTCACCAGAAAAGAGATTCCAGCCAAACGAAGAGCAACTTTACAAAATAATATTAAACTATGTTACTGAAAAGAACATAGAGATCTGCTAGCAATTTCCGCAACTAGAAAAAGAAACTGTCTGAAGGTGCTGTGACTAATAAGTCACCAAATCAGCAGTTCTTTTATGGCAGCTTTGGAGAGAGACCCAAATAAATCAGATTTGTCATAACTCTAAATACCATTTGAAATGTCAGCTGGGATTTCAAACTCACTGTACCACGACAATGTGTTTGTAAGCCTTGACTGCACTTCACAAGACGCCTGTTGTTTTCAGAGATCAAGAAGCCATTTTCTGTGGGAGAAATTCTCCACTTTTTTTCCAATCATCTTTCTTCTATCTGTTCACATCAGATAAAGATGCTCATTCTGTTCAATCTGAATATTCTTTCTTCTTAACAAACACACTGCTGAGTATGTAAAGTTGTTCTCTCAGAAGCTGTTTAAAACAATGCTGGCTTTTTACCCATTTGGCTTTTAAAAAAACATGGGTGACAACACAGAGCAGTCATATTGCCTCTACTAGCAGGCAGCTCGTTTACTTTCCATGTTTTAAAAATGCACCTTTACCTTAGAAAAGGTCTTTATTCTTCAGAAGTCCTCTGCTGAAATATAAGTGGCCATTATTTAAAAGAAAGTGGTAAGGGGTGAGACAGAATCTCACCCGAGCTTCTTTATGGCTTTTTGGTTTTCAGTCATGAAAAACTGAATGCTTAATCTGAAATAGGTTAAAGTCTCATAGAATTGCCATCAGCAGAAAACAAGAGTATAAAACACATTGTACTGGATTGGTTCTGAGCACAGTAGATGCACAGTGCCTGACTTACCTCTACCATTTCTCTTCTGAAATCATTCACTCACAGGAAAACCTTTCCCCATTGTTCATGACCACCAATCCTCAGACGTATACCAGAGAACTCAGTGACTACTCTAAATTAATAAGCCACCAACAAGGTGAAGGCAGCATCATTGATTATACATCACTATATGAAGACAGAAGGGAGAGGAAAGACCTGACTTCATTTTGTGGCATGAAGATCCCCCTCAGAGTTAGTCTGCCTTTACACAGCTATGTCAGATTTATACCACTTTCTCCACACAAAGTAACTGCAGTTTAACAGAGAATCTAAATGTGAAATAATATCTGAGGTGGCACTTCATCTCTTCTCCAATGGTTGAGACAGTTGAGGACATTACATGGACCTAAACTGAATTCTTGCTAGTGTAGACATCCTGAAGTCGTATTCAGGTATCAAAGTCATGTTGCAGTTAGAATCACTATATAACTGACTTTGGGGTTTGGTTTTTTTGTTCTGCTTTCAATTCCATGGATATGTATTTTGTCAGTGTACCTTTTTTTTTCCCCAAGCAATCTATATATTTGTATTGTCTTTGGGAAACTGTATGTTCACAAAGCCTTAGGAACAATCTAGTTTATACAAGAGATAAGCCTGTAACATAAAGCAATAAATTCCACCTTCAAAAAACTCCCAAATGACTCCCAAAGAAACAAAGGCCACTATCACTGAAATTAAAAATTGTCAGTGTCCTCCTCACCCTCAGAGACCAGAAATATTATCTCCCTGAAAAATCTCATCACAGCACAGGAATAAATGGTGCAGCCAAATAACTGCCCACTCGTAATCATTTTAAGATAACATTCTCAGATACATTTTCATAATAATATAAGCCCATGAATTAATTTTTAAAAGAAGGCTTTATCTTTTCTACTGAAATAAAGTAAGGAGAGAACTGTTTCCTCCTTCTTTCAGTCTTGTAACTCTTATAACAGGCAATATTAAAAGGGCTTGTTCTCTGATATTCTTTGGAGAAAGGTATTATTCGTTAATCAGTGTGATATATATTGTGACAGGTGAAATGATTCCCTGTTCTGAATTAAAACTCCATTGTGCATGGTGCAAACATTGAGCAAAGAGGATATGCAGTCTATGTAGAGGCAGACACAGAGAAGGCAGGCAGCTGCACAGAAATGTACTGTCAAAACACCCTGTACTGACAAAGCAGACCCCATGTAATTACAGGAAGCACCCTGGGTAATTCAGGAACATTTAAACCTCTCTGCATAAAGCCACCATTGTACAATAGCAGGAAGGGAAAAGAATAATTTACATAGCATATAGTCCTTCTCATAGTATCCGGTTCCATATTCCTCTGGTAAATGAGTAATTATTTGACTTTTATTAATTCTAACAATTGCAGAAATGTATCCATCACTTCTGACTTTTTTATAATGATTCTACCTATATGCATATAGGTATGCTGCTCCAAGCAGCATCATACCTTTATAAAGGAGTACCACAGATTACCCGTACACAGGTGTACACCAAGCAAAAGATACATACATGTTCTAGCTAACAGCACTGCACCCAACTTTGAAAGAGAGGCCAGACCAACCATGACATGGACAAGCCAGCTCTGAAAATGCATACCTTCTTCGGAATCTGTCTAAATTTGAGTAGGAGAGCTCCTGGGCCCATGATAACTGCAGCCATCACATTCAGGGGCAGCTGGTCTTGCAACTCCCATGCTCACCTGGCTGTGAAATGTCTTTTTTTTTTTAAGCCATTAGGAGTCTAGGTGTGATTTTCAAAAGGTGAAATATGCTATTATGGTATCATTTCCACATACAGGGGTTAGCCCATCAGCTGCACAGGCTGAATGTTTAGTGGAAGTAGAAGAGTTAGGGAAGTTAGAGCAGCCAGGACCGGTTTCCATCATAAACCAAGTTCATCTTATCATTCTTCCACACTAGTGTAATAGCAGTGATTTCTAGGAGGTACTTCTGAGTTACATTTGGTAAAGACCCAAGTTAAAATCCAATAAAGTCTGTGGAATCTTAGGAACATCTTTAATGCACGTGATAACAAGCTGCAAGTGATATCAGTCTTTGTTTATAAATAACATATTGGTTCTTTTTTTAACAGTGAGTCAATAGGAGAGGAAAAATATACTTTTCAGTAAAATGAATGCCTTTGTGTTAACTACTTAACAGTTTGCTACTTTCTTAGAGTTTTTCTGTTGCAGTTATAAATCATTTGGCTTCAAAAGCAGTATGTCAAAGGGTGGTTTTCATCCTGGAATATCACATTACTCTTTATTTCCATTAAGATGCATTCTCCTCAATCTATACAGATTGTATTTCCCCTTGTCTGTGATTTCAAAAAGAATTTCTCAAAAAAGAACAAGACAGAAATATTTTACACTTCAAACCTTACCCATTTCTGAAAATGTTCTAAAAGCCCGAGTAGGAATTCAGTTTTGCAGAAGTATTGTGTTTCTTCAAAACAATGAAAATGTTGATGTTTCCTCAGGAACATCATAACCTTTCCTGGATCCACAAAGGCAGCGTTACATAGCAACAGGATAAAATGTTCTCAGTTCCATCTATCCAAACACAGCCCACTGGTTTTTTAAGATAGCTAACTAAACGGTACTAAAAGCTTACTCAGGACCTTTTTCCTGGTAAATACATTTTCTTAAAAGTATTGTTAAGGGTCTTGAAGTGAACTTCGGAAACCACAACCAGAAGGGACCTTTTGGATCACCAAATCCTATTCCCTGCTGCTGCAAGGGCACCATGTCACATATTATCACTGTAACAAACTTCTCCCATGCTGTTTTAATTCCAGTTTTGTCCCCAGCTTCTGCTGGATTATTGATAGAAGCTCAGTACACTCAACCTCTTCTAAAGCAAGGGTGCAGCCAGTCTACATCTACCAGGAGTTGTGTAAACTGACGAGCTTATGAAGAGCCAGAACACCCTTTTGTTAACTTTCTGGCCTCTCTTCCAGGTCCTCTAAAGGGTGCTTCAGTTCCTGAATTTCCTTGCCCAGGTGTCAAGTACTGCCATACAATCTTTCCAGTAATTTCTTTCTGAGGAAAGAGAGTGCTTTATCCAGGTTCAGTAATGCAGACTCACTCGAAATCCTGCCTCTTTCTTCTCCTATATAGTATCCATTTTTTATTCCCATCAGTTCATCTCCTCACTGACACAGTATTTTTTGCCATATTCTTATTTTTTACAATTTTTCTTGTCCCATACATTGAAAATTTTTCTCTCAACCATCTCTCCCTGCTTCTACATTTCTCACAGTAACAGAGCCATACTTCTCTATTTCTCACTACAATTGGAACTGATGTATTTGCTTCTAATTCCTGAGATGTTTCTCCAACCTTGGTTTTTTAAGCTGAAACTGCTACACTGCGTGCCTGCCCAAGTATACCCCACTTCTATTTGATTAAAATAATAATAATAATTATTATTATTATTGTTATTAAAAAAACCCTCCTGGTATAAAGAGAGGAAATAGCTGGCAAATAAATAATCAAAAGGAGTACAGAGAAGAGGACTTGAATGATAGAGATGCATAGATAGGCCTGAGGAGAAAAAGGTGGTTGTCTTACCAAAAGAGAAAGGCCAGTCTAGTGGAGAGACAAGGAGAGTATGGGGAGAAGGGAGCCAGACCTTTAGCTGGGCTGAGGAAATGAGAATCTGGATGAGTGCAGTAGCAGAAATGCTCAAAGCTGCTGCAGCACATACCTCACACATCTTCAAATTGAACTCCAAAGTCTTTCTGCTCTAATCTCTGCAAAGGCTGGAATAGGTTGCCCAAGGAAGTTGTGAATGCTCCAACCCTGGAGGTGTTCAAGGCCAGGTTGAACAGAGCCTTGGGTGACATAGTTTAGTGTGTGGTGTCCCTGCTCATGGCAGGGGGGTTGGAACTAGATGATCTTAAGGTCCTTTCCAACCCTAACTATTCTATGATTCTAAGTCCCCTAGAAAGTATACAGATGCATGGATGAGTAGGTACAATGGCACCTGAACAGAACTTACCCTGCACCTGACCCCTCACCCCTTCTGCATATGAGAGATCAGTGAATGGAGCAGAGCTCTGTACGGCCACGCTAAAAGTTAAAGGAGAAACAAGGATGAAACTGATGCAAAGGGAGCAGAAATGGGTTTGTGGCTGGAGCAGTGAAGGAGCAGGAGGCTGTACTGCACAGGGTATAGGATTTGGATCTATATATAACATCAGATTAAAAAAACAAGAAAACTCTGAGTTATGAGCCTATGATTCCACCTTGCCAGGGTTCTGGTGGCATATAAAACACCATGGTAGCTTATTTCGCCTGACCCTACAGTGACATCGGAGATCCATAATTCACAGTTACCTGCTAGTTTCCCACAATCGAAAATTTTGATGTAAGCTAGTAATGTCATTAACCAAAAAAAACCCAGCTATTGCTATATCAAAAAGAAGACCGAACTTCCAATTTTAAAACAAACAAACAAATAAGCAACAAAAAAAACCCCAACCAAACACAAACAAACAAAAAAAGAATTATAGCACAGGAATACTGTATTTCATTCATATTTCATGTTTTTCCTTAGCTAGGCCAATGTCGATTTTTAGTTAAATTGTATTAAAAGGAAAAAAATAAGTGTTTCATTTCAGTCATTAGTGCAGGCAGTAACACAGCCTTCATATGATATGTCTTATTCAATATAATAAATTATAGAGCTGATAGTGAAACTATTCATAAAATAGATCTATAGGCTCTACTGTTTCATTTTGAGGTTATAATATTGAACTACAGATTCCCTTGTAGGCAAAGCAAAGTCCAGCTCTAATAAAGCAGAAGCACACTAAGCAAGATATTTACTTGCTTTGAAACCAGACATTATGGACTTTTAAAACAGTGTCAGAAGCTATTACTGTATAAGCACCTTGTAACACTGTAACATCACTAACAACGTAACCAGAGACAATGCATGAGCAGTTTGTACCACAGCTAAGCTTTTTTTTACATATAGACATGCATATACACAGTGCAAAGGTTTAACAGAAACCTGTAGCATAACTACACAAAAGGGTACAGATAAATGTGTAAGCAGTACTCTGCAAGGCAAAAATAGGATGTACTAGCAGTAAAGATGTATGGTGGAGCCAGAACGTGAACTGCCTCTTCTTTCTTTTGAAGAGCACAAAACAATGATGAGCAATTAAAAATACGGAAGTAAAAGGTTGCCCCTTGGCTTCAGCTCCCCTTACCAAAGACGGCTGGAGCCTGGTCCCTCAGCCTCAGCAACTGAGACCAGTGCAGACCAGAGCCACCAGCGCTAAGGACACTTGATATGGCTCTGCAGGGCTAAGCACGCATAGCTAGTGTATGATATGATCATTAAGGACCATCTGTTAGAATACTTACTGATAATGATTGATAATGACTAAGAGCTAACCATTAGCACAAATCACTAATGAATGTCTGTCAAACAAAGGGGTGCTCTGAAGTTTGCAACCAGCCTGATCCATCTATCTTCCAAACGTGCCCATCACAGCAACCTCTCACTCCCTGATGCAGAGATACACCTCCGTCAGTCACAATGCCCTCCTGACTGCGGTAGATTCATTTTCGTGTCACAACTTCCACAACAGAAGTTTCCTACCACTCATACTTAGGTTTCCTTTACATCACTTAGTATTATTTTCTACCCAGGGATTGTTGGACACACACACATATCCACCAGCTATCTTTAGTGCACTCTTGGTTACATTTCTATCACCTGATATTGGACATCACTCAAACTCACCAAGTATTTTGATTCATCTGGTTTATGCTTTCTTTAGATAAATATAGAAAAGGACACATTTTCCATCTTCCAATAACACAGTGACAGATAAGCATTAGAGTCAACTGCTGCAGGAGGGAAACTGCAATAACCACTGTCACTGTGTATCCATAATGACACACCAATTACTTCCAATTTTTTCCAGGCTCATGCTCAGTCTTAGCATTACAGGGAAAAAGGTCAGAAAGAGACTCTAACATATAATCTGTTTCCAGAGGTACCTAAATGCATACCCCAAATTCCTAAGGTGTTACCAATGTACAGTTACTAAAAAAAAATATATATATAATCAAATCATTTAAATCTACAATTTAAATATGTGTTTCTTATGATCTAATGGGTAAAAGGGAAATATTACAAGTACAGATTATATCTTTTCAGAGTGCTATATCGACAGCTTCAAGATTTCATAGACAGAGCCAGTGTGTAATAAAAAACCCCAAGAGACGCAGTGTGCTGAAAGCATGTTATCTGAGGTTTTCTGAGCTTTATACTCTCTTGCCACTGTATCCTTTATAACAGCTGTATAAAAGGACTGATGAAAAATCACTGAGGAGTTCAGAAAGCATTCCAAACTTGTCTGCTTTCCAGCAGAGTCCCACTGAGGTTCAACAACATACTTCGCTTATTACCGTAATTACCAATTACATTTTTAAGTTTGGTTGCATGCTTGAAGCAAACAATAGCTTGGGGGAGTTGTTTGCCTGTTTGTGTGTTGGGGTTTTTAAACAAATTCCCTCTAGTGAACTTAAAATTCAGATGTCAGGGAGTTCATTTCAAAGACTGCCAGTAGATGGGTAATTATGTGTGATCTAAAATAATCATAACAAAACCAGACTGTGCAAGGTACTTGAATATTTCTCTACCCAGAAAGATGATAAAGGATTTTTCGGTCAGTTTTCCACCTGAAAACGTGTAGGTGCTGAAAATGTACACCTATTGATGTTCATTTTACACAACTTCTGATATTTTTAAGGGAAAGCCATTCTCATGAGAAGAAGATTCAGCGAGAACTCATCAAAGGCCACGGCCAGCTCCAGCAGTCTCCCTGCCTAGTAAGGCTCTTGTACTGTTACAACAAACATACTTTGTTCTGCTCCAATACAAGCATTTGTGTGACTTATGCATAGCTTAAACTGGTTTACTGTATGTTTTTCCAGTAGTTTTACCAGAACTCATTCTCATGTGAGAAAAGAGAGCCATGAATGTATGGACCCATCTACTTGTAGATTCAAAGAGCTTATTAAATACACAGAATTAGTACCCACTAGTGTGAGTTTTCTGTCATGTGAGAATCACTGGTAAAATAAGAAACCTGGTATTGACTTTATTTATTTGATTTTTATTCTGTGTTTAGCTTCTGTGCAAGAGATCTTCTCTAATTGTGATTATTTAAATTATCTTGGCTTATTATTTGGGGCAACTCCTAACTTAATCCTCATGTAGGCAAAACTCCTACTGAGTTCACTGGATTCACTTAAACCCATTATGACACTAAGTTTGGAGTACGACACATACAACAATAACCAAAATAATGGTAATATCTGCTGGACCTCAGAGAACAAAATATGTTAGAGTAAACAAGCTTCTACAGTGAAAAAGTATGTAATATAGCGTACAATAAAAATTTCATGCACTTTGTAGGAAAGCACAATTAATAAAACACTTGATATATACTTCACATTGTGTATATGCTATAAAGTACTTGGTTATTAATTTTTTTAATTCTGTATGTGAGTTATTTACCACTAAACTGATTTACAATCTCTGCAAAATCCTACTGTATTTCTATTCCTTCTCTAGGCATAAGTAGTTACTATATAAATTAAGCAGCAGTTGACGTTATCTCTTCCATCATCTAATTCACAAGCTCATATACCTTTCCTTTGCTCTAATAATTTCTTTGTAGTAACTTATATTCTACAGCTTGTTCCCTTCATGGTTTTTGTTCAGTCAAATGGGATGTCTACTAGTACCTTTACAGTACTTAAACATGCAGCTATTGCTTTGATGATTTTGTAGAAGCATCTTGACCATATTATCTAATATTTTTACAAGTTCATTCCTCTCCTCAGCTTGTCTCACTCAGGTGGATCCTGGTTCATCTAAATACTTAAATTTGCATTTAACTTTAAGTGCACAGGAGAATACTCTTGAAATCAGCTAGTCCTTCTAAATTAAGCAGGAGCTTAAGAACCTTGTTGAATTAGGGTGTACGTGCCTTAAGAGATGCTGAGATAACTGCAGAAGCTTTGGGGTTTGTTGGGTTTTGGGTTTTTTTCTTTTGCTCTTTTTTTTTTTTTAAAGGCTTTTACCTGGTTGAGATAGATTTTCTGGAATTAGCAGAAATTGTGACACTGATGGTGCTACTTCTGTACATTTTTCACATTCATTATGCTCAATATAAGTAAATGGTGCAGTTAACATTGCATTTCCTTTTATTTATGTGACCTGGTTTCTACAGTAGCCAGGCTCCTTTTCACCTTGCACCTATCTCCACACTGGGGACAGAAAAATCTGGGGAGGGAAAGAATCCAAAGAGAAGATAGATACAGACATTAAATCGTAAAGAAACTAAACTGTTCCCACCTGAAACCAGGGAGGTTTGGGAAGGAATAGGAGTGCTGGTAGAGAGCAGGAAGAAAATAGTCCAGTTTGGCCAGAACAATTAAGTGATGACCCTCACTGAGGGCATATAGCAAAACCTCACAGAAAATCTTACATATGCTTCACGAGACAACTAAAAGATCTTCTTCATTCTAATGAGTAGAAGCAGCTTTTCAAAATTACTATTTGTTCCATAAGTCACTGATAATAATATTTGTTGATTTGTGTATTAGCAACCACATCTTCACTAATAGATGTTTTTATTATTTGACAAGTTGCAGAATTTATTGTCCCCACAGTGAACAAATATCAACAGATATTTTCCGAATGCAAACACTGAGAAATGACAAAGAAACTAGAAGATAATAGACATTTTAAACTGTTAAACTTTTAGACTGATAATGTAAGATTTTCTCAAAGGTACCTTAATTGACAATTGAACTGAAGTTATAACTAAACTCATTGCCCTAACAAATGAGTACCATAACCATTTCCTTCAAGTAAGTAAAATTTACTTCAGCTGTAATTATGGTATATCCTTACAGTTCAGCATCTCTCTACCAACCCTCTTCCATCTCATACTTTTCAGGGGGTTAATTTCATGTCCAAATAAGTGCAAAATATTATTTATTTCTATTATTATCACTTTAGTATAATTAGATTGGTAAGCATTTTGATTCTAACCAAATGCCATACATATCGCCTCCTCTTTTAGATTTTATTTTCTATACCAGCAGACTGGCCTTGCACACTTGGTTGCTTCCTTTCTCCCCAAGCTCAGCAGCAGCTGATTCACTCAGTTGTTTAAATAGACAGGCAGGCTGAGCTACTGCTGGTGTTCAACAGTCAGCCTCACCTGTTCAACCTACTCCTGCCAAATTCAAAGGGTTTTTTTATCATCTCCTTTTTAAATAACACAATGGTGGAATATTGAGCTTGCACATAGTACCACATTAAGCACAAACACATGCTAGAGGGCATGATTTGCATTGCTGAGAAACTAGAAAAATGGGTGGGGAAAACCAGAATTCAGGTTCAGGTCAAATAGGACCATTTAAAGATATTATTTGGCAGAAATTACAGCTGAAGGGGACAAGCAATGAGGCAGCAGTATAGTGGGGTACAAGCTGAACCTAAATCAACACTGTCAAGCCATGGTATGAGGCAATCACTACTATTAGCTGTGTTAATGTAAACAGCCGCAAGAAATTTCAAATGACTTATTGAACCATCCAGCACCAGCAGTGCTGAATTTAAGCACTATGCCTTGTTTGGGCAATGCGCTACAAGAAAGGCGCATGTGCACAAAAGGTGGCCTAGAGAAGAGAAAAAAAAGTATTCCAAGGTCTAGAGAATGCGAACCCATAACAAAGAGCTGAAAGAACTGGCTTTTAGTCTGGAAAAGTGAAGCCAGAAAGGGAGAATGGTGAAAGACTGTGAAGGTGTAGTGCACTACTCTTGTGAACGACTAGTGCAAAAACCAAAAGGGAATGGATTGTTCTTGACAACTGTGAGGGATAGAAAAAGGTGCAAAATGGGCTTAAATTTCACAAAAGAGGTTATAAGCACATTTCCAGGAAAGCTTTCTATAGGCAAGGCCAATGAATCAATGGAAGAGCTAATCTGAGAAAGATACAGAGCCCCCGTTACCATGTATTTAAAAAAAAATAATAAATTAGGACAAACATTTGTCAGCATCTGACCTTATTCTGAGGCAGAGACATGAAACTATATGACTTCTCAAGATTAATCCAGTTCTATTTTGTGTAAGTAAATGGTTTAATTGGCTGTTCTCCACATACTCTTTTAATAGATACAGATCCTACAGTTCAAAAAGGGACAGGGAAGACAGCCTGGTGATCTTGTAATTTCTTGACCTTGTGATTAGGTGGGAGCTTTGAAACAATATAAAGTAATCCCTAGGCTCTTTCTAGTTGTGCTCATGGAACTCCCTTAAAAGCATTTTGGCCACAAGAAGTTGCAAAAGTTCAGCAAATTAAGTTTTAACCTCAGTTACTCTTTTATCAGCAATAATCACCTTTAAACTGCATCTTCCATGCCACAGGGGTCTTCAGTTGCTTGCCTTAGCCAGAATTAGGGTTCCTCTGCACACCCCAAGTGTCCCCAAGGGCCAGGTGCTTAGAAATTCCCCTACTTACTTATACTTCTGCAGCATCTTATCTCCCAAAGTGTTTGATGATGCTACGTTGACATCTTAGTGAAACAGAATCAGTTCTGAGTAGGGCAAATGCCAATGAAAACTCAGTATGCCGTAGGAAGAGCAGAAGAATAATTCGGGCAATGACAAAAAGAAAAAGTGAGGCTGGATCTTTGACATGCACAGTGCAGGCACACCCTCATCTGAAGGATGTCATTCAGAAGAATTACTTCTGAATGGATTCCCTGAATATATTGCTCCCCAAACCATGATTATGCACAGTTCAACTATATTCCATTTGAGTTCTCCTAAAACTCTAATGCATAACAGTAGGAAAGCAAACTGCATTTTCTAAATGTCAGAAAAGTTTAATAAAGCTAAAGAAGGATATGAATGTGCCTATCTTTTACTTGGACCTGTAATTCGCAGTCATCAATAATGATGTTCATTACTGAAACACAGTGCAATGACTGAAGTATCTAATTCAAACTGTGTACATTACCTAGAAAATAAATGCAATCCTAATTCCATAGGCAGAGTCTCTATGCCAGACCCTTAATAAACATAAATTATGAGCTGAGGATCTGGACCAGCCTTGCTCTGTCTTTCTCTCAATTTAAAAGAAAATACCATTAGCTGTACATAAGAGACACTGATGCTTCTGTTTTAATTAAGCACAGCAGGACTTTTACATTTTTTATGGCACTGCCTAAAAGGAGCTCAGAGATCAACCTAGTCAAAGATTCCAGACTGCTCATAGAGGACCTGAAGATGTAAAGAGTCGTTATGAGTCCAAGATCAGTACTAACCATGATGCCAGTGATTGCTGACACTTACAAAAAGAAATAGAACCTGTCTGTAGTACATATGAAAGCAAAAAATGATGCTTGGCAAATACAAATGCTAATGAAAAAACTTACATCTAAATAATGGCTGATGAGTTCATGAATTCAAATTATTTCTCAGAATCTTGTATTAACTATCATTTAATAGCTTGGTTAGTGCAAGCTAGTTTCAAAGCCATCGGAAACTGTTCTCTCTATTCCACAGCATGCAAGATTAAGAACTGTCCAGTCCCAACAACTGCCCATCTGATACACTCTAGGAAATCTTGCGGTGAAACAATAGCCTGCTTGCACAAAACATACTACAAAGCCGTATCTTTTCGCTTCACTGACCTATTTATTTACCGAGGCTAAGCTCCTGCAAGCGCAGCTTGTCAGAAGAGTAACTGGGTTCACAGGCCCATCAATCAGTCAATCAATCAATCAATCAATCCAAATGGACAGTGAGGCTTGTTCTGAAGTTCAGCACAGAAGATTTCATGAAGAAGCTGTAGGAGCCTGAAATACTTAGAGATGTACATAAATTCACTGTGACGCGTCTGCGTGTTGCTATGAATAAGTTAAAGGGACACTATCAAGGTTGTTTGGCTAAGAATTGTTAGGCACGAAATTTAAAACAAATAAAACCCACACATGACTTACTGTGTAACCCAGTAAAAATAAACCTAAGCCAGCTATTGTTTGGTGCTTGCCGCTTTTACTGTGGTTCTTTTTGTATTTGTTTGAGTGTTGCTTTTTTTATTTATAATTCGGTTTGTTTCCATGACCTTGAAAGGAGTTGGCTTTCCAAACAAATACATTACAGGAATGAGGAAGCCATGATATATGTGAGGCATTTTTTGGTATGGCATTTTATTCTTGTTTATCAAAGTTAAATAATTGATGCTGGAAACCAGATCAAACTTAAGCATGTCACTGAAAATAAAATAAATTGGCATTCATTCAGAAGGTATAAACCAATGTGAGTTGTGAGTTTGAGATCTGCTAACCATTCCCTTAAAGCTGTTTTACTTCTGTATGGAGTTAGAGAACTAAAATTAATCATGCTGCATTTCACTGCCCAAAGGCTTTATAGATTAAAGAGGACATCTTTAGTCTCTTTCACAGATACAAAAGAGGGTACAGAAAACAATATCTCACCAGGTGTTTCTTTTCTTCTTAGAAAAGCCAAATATATAGCCACTGTGTTTCAACTTGAATATCCAGCAATAGAAAATACCTTTTTAAGAAAGCACCTGAGTAACATTAAGTAGCATAAAATAAAATGGTATCTATATATTCGTTTTGACAAACCTACAACAGCTTTTCTGTCAGAAAAACTTAATCCATGAAATGCACTCAGATCCCTTCTCTTTTTCTGGTATCTTTTAAATATATTTTTTCATCATAAGCAAAACCCAACCTTATGGAAAAATCAATTACTTCCCCTTTAATATATACACCTTTGGTTTCTGTTTTGTTTTATTTTGTTTTCCCAAGTAGGGCTTTCAATCCTCACTTAGTCTTCTGTGTTAATCAATTCCGACATCACTATGTGAACTTTTTGTCTTTTTTTTTTTTCTATCTAAAAATATTGTTGTTCTTAGTATCTAAAAATGCAAAAAACCCCAAAACTTTCCACCAATGTAGGGTAACTAAAAAAATGCATTATAGGCTATGCTTAATGCATGCACACGTCTTATATTGATTTTGTTTGTCAATGTCCTGGTATATTTAAATAGCCAGAACAGTATCATCTAGTGGAAATTTTTCATGGTAGGAATAGGTTGTTTTGTTTATAAACTGGAATATGCACTGCAGGAATCTTTATCTAGGTTACACATTATTTATAATTGTGTTATTTAAATTAAAAAAAAAAATCAAGATAGCTTTGTGGTGCTGTTTCACACCAGGAAGATCACTGAATTTCTACTACTCTAAAGGTTAAGACTGGGGCAATTTTTGGTTTGACCAAAATAAACATCAGCATATATGGCCTCACATCTAATATTTAAAACCTGATTCTACAAAAGTTAATGACATATAAGGCATGCCTTCCTCACAGACACCTTAGAAAACTACTTCTGTAACCATCATAACTAGCTTTGAGTGAATGCTAATGAAGAGATATTGTTAAAAAGATTTAAAAGGCAGAGGCAAAGTGGAAGGTGTGTGGTTGGATGATGGTATAAAATCTAATTTTCAAATTAGTTATGAAAAATTACAGGCTTCAAAAGGGACTATTAAACCAAAGACATATATAATTACTCAGGAGTTAGTTTTAGTCAGGAGATTCGGGTCATGTAAGACTGGACTGAAATTTCTGGACATGTGGAAAGAAAGCAAGTGACTTTTAAACCCTACTCACTCTACACAGACAAGTTTGTGGAGGCCTCAGAATAATATTGTCCCTTTTTTACCAGTACTGGAAACGGGCAGTTTGATGGGAGTGACTGTAGAGCTGTTCTCATATATTGTTTGTCCCTCTTCACTGAGCTGGAAGTCTCAGAGAAGGAAAGTTTAGATGGAAGCTGCACACAGTTTATGTATCTTCCTCCAGCAGTCTCAGCACATTGTATGAGAGTACAGGTGGGCAGTATGGCTGGAGCTTGGAAGACACAGATGGCTTTCATTCTACCTTCACAGAAGCACTGCACCGCACCTGGGTAGAGTGCCAACACCCAGCTCTGAGGTGTGGATCCAAGTCAAGAAAAACTTGAGAAACTAAACTTCCCATGGTTTATCCTAAAACCCAGTACAGAATGGCAAAGCACAAAGACAGGAAAGCAATACAAGCAGGTGCGCAACTGCTTATTTCAGCAGCTTGAACTCACAAGGATAGAATCTGTTTTTGTCTAGTGGAAACTTTTCTAGTGGAAGTTGGCAGCTTTGTGGTTGTGCTGGTGGTGTCCCAAATGCTGAAAACTTCCATGTTTGGATGATTCATTATTTGCTACGTTCCAGAACTGCCATTATGGAAGGAATACATTTTAAACTGAGACAACGTGCATACTTAAACATATCGCAAAAGATGAGCTAGAAGCAGCACAGAGAGGATGTTTTTAATTCCCAGGTTTGACTTTAGTGTTGCTTTTTTTGAATAGAGCATGTAACAGACTCAACTGAAGAACTACGTAAAGCCTGATTCATTTCAGAGCTAGAACTAACCCCTACCTAGATTCCTTAATTACTTCAGTACACAGTTGCGGTCTGTCAAGCCATACATGTAAGCGTGCAAACCATTTCTTCACACTTATATGAAACATACAGTCTTCATTATCCTGCAAACTTACTGTAATCCCCTCATAGCTAATTGTTTTGACATCTGTAGGGGGACTGACTCATTCTTCTAAAAATACAAGTTTGGGAGACTAAAAACTCCTACTCACTTACTCTATTTGTGGAGTCAAGAAGGGAAGCTGATTTTCATTTACAGCGAACTGATAACTTCTCACAAGTCCTAGTCCAGGAACGCAGAACACATACACACATCCCCACTTCTCCTCACCTCTACCCACCCCCAAAAAAGGGAAAACTTCTGTGAATCTGAAGGATTCTATTTGAACATTTTCCAAAGAACTGCCATCTTCTTTTTTTTTTCCCAAACAAATAAATACACATTTCTTTCACTTTTTTCAGTAAAATAATTTATTGACAACTTTAATTTTTTTACCCTTAATTTTCATTTTCACCACTGAAAGGCAGAAAGAAAAAAAAATCTATCACCAAGATCTAGTTCCGTCTCTTTACCTGAAAAACCTTAGCTAATAGCTAATATGCCCTGACTCCCAGCAAATGATGTAATGCAGTTTTAGCATTCAGCTTAGCACTCAGGTTTACAACTCTCTCTGTTCTCGATTTCTAATCCTCTACACCAACATCAAATAAGAGAAACTTAGATGTTATCTCAGCATTCTCATACTTCGTACCTTCTTTATGGAAGAAAAGGCAAACCAGCCACCTTTTAAAATTAGGTTCAAATAGGTGACCTAGATCAAGCAGGTGAACAGTTTCACAACTCTATTTATGAACCTCTAGAAACTGATACTTGTTTGATCATATTTGTTAGGACTGATCTTATTGTGTGTCACAAAAAACTATTCACCTGTCAAGTTTTCACCATTCCCTCCAGAGATGCTCCGGACAGCAGTTAATCTCATTCATGATGCACATACATACATTCAAGTTTGGTTCTCCTTCTGGTGACTGGAGTTAGCAGAGAGTAAGGCACAATTCATTACTTACACATTATACCCTATTTTCCAAGTGTTAAGCACTCAGAGTTTACTCAAATAACCAGGCTTCAGGATCTAGAGGGATTTGAGCTGTTTGTTATAATTCAATTACAATGAATGACAATTCAACGACAGGCTCAGAGCCTGAATATTGCAGAGCATGGAGGACTCAACATTAGAGACCATGAAAATTAAGAAAATAAAATGGTGCAAGTTAGTAATACAGGAAGTCAAAACACTGATTCCAGAAGAAGAGGAAGAAGGATTAAGCCCTCACTTCTTGACACAGTCAAGCCAGTTCAAAAACAGGATCAGGCTTTACTACCATTACACACTCATGAGTGTAGTCTGGGAAAAAATTGAACAATCATGAACTATATTCCCAAGCCACAAAAGTGAGATTGGAACAAAACACACCAAATTAGTCACCCTGAAATGTTTTTTTAAAAATAAACCTAATTTGGTTGGACCTATGTCCAACCTTTAATGGTTGGACTTGATGATCTTAAAGGTCTTTTCCAACCTAAATGATTCTGTGATTCTAATTTTAAGAAGTTGTTTTGGTTTTTTTCCTTCTTGTTCAGTGAGATTTTGCTTTTGTTTTGTAATTGTGGTTTCAAACTGTTATAAAAACCTACCTCCCGAATACTCTTTACGCAGTGATTTTCACCAAGATACATTAGCAAGATCACAACACACCCCTGTTGAGGTTCGGAGCCAAGGGCTGCTTGTCAAGAGAGATTTGTTTAATTTGCTGTGTCTTTTTTGCACAGCTCGGACTATTACAAACAAGCATTCAAAGTTCTTACTCAGAGTGAACCAGATCATTAAACTGTGGCTCCCACTGTGCTCACATTTAAGCATGTATATGACTTCACTCACATGAGTAACCACCCTGACCTCTCTCTGCGATCAAACGTCAGAACTATATTAGGGTTTGCCTGTCAACAGAATGGGGAATAAATACAAATAGTCCAGTTATGAGCTATTGCAAAACTTTAAATAAACTTCAACTTGTATACTGGAAATTAATAGAATTCAGTTTTGTCAAGATTTTTTTCTGGGTGAGCATCAGATCTGAGAGAAGCCTGAAATCCTTCCAAGTGAGAATACTTTTTTGACAGCCCATTAATTTATCCCTGCTCTCTATGTCATTTTGCTTGCCTTTCTGATCACTTCTGAATCACCGAAAACGACATTTCAAGAGTTATGTGGGAAGGTTTTTAGGGGCACCATACTAAAAGATAGATATTGAAAGGGGTAAGATGAGGAGTTGCCGTCTGACATTGCAAAGTTTACAGTTAAGATAAATTCACTTATCAATTCCCATCCTATCATTTTTCATTAGTCAGTTCAGTGTAGGGTCTGAACACCTCATGGGCTACTTGTCAAAGGGACCAAAAGAGAGATAAGAAATGATGTAAAACTATATCCCCTGACAGCACCAACACAGATGGAGACTTCATTCTGACCATATTGTCTGCTTTAGTGCCATCCCTAAGGCCATTAACTATCATAATGACAGGGCTCAGGTTATTTACGTCTTCACACTTTCCTGATGGTTTTTGCAGCATTACATCAACATGCTGAGACCTACAGCAAGCCGTTGTATTTGTCCTTGAACGTGGCTGCCACATGCAAAATGCTTGATCTAAGGTATTCACTTATCAGCAAAAGTACTATTAGGAGTTAAAACACCAATTTTGTACAGTAACTGATCTAACACGAAATAGAAATGTTACACTCATTTGCTGCATATCTGTGCTTTTGTGTGTCAGGGCTGGGGGATTTTTTTTAACCTTTCTGGCATTTTACTGGTGATTAAAACCAGCAGATAACAGTTACTATTACTGATTTGTTATAATCTGTTTCACTTCAAATACTCTTGTGAAAATTATCATACTTCCTGACTTATAGGAAAAATGAAAAACTACTGTTCTCAAAATTACCATTTAATAAAATAAAAATTATTTGATAAAATAAAATACAGTAATGTAGACTGATAAAATTAAGAAATATCACTTCCACATTTTTCCCCTGTATTTCTATTCAGATAATACAGAGCTCCCTAATTACAGAGCTGCAACAAGCAGGTCCCTAATTCAAGATTTGGAAAAGAAATATACAGAAAATTGGAGATTTCAGCAAATTAAGAAATAATGGGGTGAGTGATATATGGAGTGATACAGGGAAGGGCTATGACTACCTAACATTAGAATCATAGAATATGAGGTTGGAAGGGACCTGAAGGATCACCTGGTCCAACCTTTCATGGCAAAAGCACAGTCTAGAGAAGACGGCCCATCACCCTTTCCAGCCAAATCCTAAGAGTGTCCAAGGCTGGGGGGTCCACCACTTTCCTGGCAAGTTTATTCCAACAGCTGATTTTAAAAGTTAATAAGGCACTCTAAGGAGCTCATTTATGAGAACAACATAATTTATTTACTCTGTGTCATGGAGTTTCCCACTCTAGCAGTTATCCTGACAGCGTGGAAGCAGAAAGAGCAAGATGGAACTACTAGTGTGATGCATTTTGTATTCCTAACACTTTTATCCCAGGTGTAGTTATGCCAGTTTTCAGATGTCAGGCCAAATTCAGCCCTCGGATGCCACTCACAACTGCTGTCAATTCTGATGGGGCTGCATGCATGTCTGCCTCTGCAGGGCAGCATTTGCCCCTTAGATCAGTGAAGGCATTGTAGGAGTTGTTTACATACACACAGTAAATTATGAAAGAGAAGCGTCCTAAAGGGTTGTGAAATTCACCCCACTGTTTGTCTGATTTCATTTACTTAGAAACTGGCTTAAATTAACATTCTGTTCAGTTAGCCTGCGTGTGATCTGTGGAGACTCCCTTTCTGCTGTGTTCAACCTCCCCCATGAGAGGAGGTATTCACACCTGTGATATTCATAGTGCTGCTTGTCAATACAGAGCAGCAACCCAATTTATGTGTAATTGGAATGGTAGCTTTGATGCTCAGAGCTACTGTTCTGCAGAATTTAACAGGGAGATGCTGGGTCCCTGTAATCATAGTGATGTTTATAATTTGCTGCAAAGTAATTCAGCTAATAGGATCTTAACTAGAACAAGCTCCATGGTGAAGGCATAGCATGAATGTGAGCATGTGCTGGATGAACAGTCACTTGCAGGTGATAAAACTGGTTGCCAGATTGTGTGTCATGTAATATAAGAGGATAATTTGCCAAAGTTGTTTGAATACCATTACTAAAAAAAATTGAAACATTTAAATATCGAACACACGTAGTCAAAAGGCCTCATTCAAACAGGTAATTATTCATTTAAACCACAAGTTGCAGAGATCCTGTGTAATAGCTGGACAAATTTATGATGGGCCAACTGTGTTTATGTGTATGTACACTTACAAGTGTCCATACACATATGCATGCAAATGTACTCACATACACAGCCCCTCTCTCCCCCCTCTGCAAATAATCCCTAGGATATGGACACGGCAGGAATTTAAAATAACCTCTTAAAATAACTATGATGTCCTCCATATTAAAAAATATTTTATGTTCCTACATCTTTTAAAAGGAAATGAAAATCTTCTTCTGGGAAACCTGAAGGCAAGAGGCTGAGGCTCCTATTTCCATGAGTTTTTTAAAAAGTGCTAGAAGTCTGTGAAATTTTATCAATAACCATAGCTCACGTACCTCCCAAATGAAGACTATAACCCTCTCTTTGCTTTTACCTTTATGTCCAGTTTTATCATTTTGAAGTCTGATATCTAGTATCATTTTAGGGCTGGAAATGCTCCTGAAAAAAAGGCTTCCACTGGAAAGTTGGGAGCACTTCACTTGCACTCCAAGGGCCACGCATGACAACATTAAACATGTGAAAATTAAATGTGTGAGGTGGTTCAAGTCTGCTTCTTACAAATAATGATACAATAACCACTGAAAAATCACAGTAATTACATTTGCAAATACATATTCCTTTAAGAGAAAAGTTCAGCAGATTAAAACTCTAGTGATTTGTGGAGGTAAGGTGCATTTCATGTGCCCTGTGGAACATCCACTTCAAACAGATTCCAGTTCCTTCTGTGGTGTTTTTCATATGCTATGATCTAATTCTGGAAAAGTACAAGCCAATCCCTCTGGAAAGCAATAAACTACAAAGACTGTATGCTTCCAAAGTATATAACATACCTAAACAAACATGCTAAGCATTGGCCAGCCCTAGACTTGGTGCATATGTTGAATCCCAGCCACAAGCCTACTGGCAGTGAGATACCATATTTGCACAGTTGCAGAAGTTGCTGCTTTTTACATTCTTTTCTTTTTTATTGGAGCAGACTGAGCAACAGGCAGGGCTGCCAGAGAACAGTAGCTTTTGATTTCTTGTCACACAGAAGTCCTCCAGTGCAGAAGTCTGGCACTGACAAGAACACTGAATATGTTTAGTATTTGGACTCTTTTTTTCCTTCTTTCTTAGAACATAAAACAAAACAAAACTTCTTCCCTGATAAGAGGAAATGTGAGCTTGTAGTGCACGTGCTCTGGAAGGCTCATACATTTTCTGTCACTATAGTTTCACTCCTCAGCAATGAAGGATGGAATAGGTTTTTCTAAAGATTAGAATGTAAGTGGGCATACACCTGTACAGCCAAGCTTTTTATTGACAGCTTTCATTTCTGCTCCAATGGTGCATAAAAATGTGTGGCGTCAAAACACCAGCCCAATTTAGTTGACAGGCAACAGCTATATGCCTTTTCGAAGTAGAGGTTTAGAAAAGAAGCTCACATTAAATGAAAAGCTCCTACCTGCTCAACCTCTGTTCAATTAAATGACTGCTTTCACTGCAAATTTTGCTTCAAAATTCCTGTCATTCAGGATTTCTATGCATTTTTACAGCTCTGAATGTGTATATTTGCTGGTTTGCTATGGGAAGAATCACATTCCACTTCACTGCCAGAAAGAAGATCAAATTTCCAAAGCCAGACTAAACTCTGAGCCACAGCAGCCTTTCCTGGTGTCCAGGCCACCTTTATGCTTGCCCCTGTCTTTCCCCTCTGGGGTGTTTCTACTGTTCCTGAAGCTATCCCTTCAGGAGGATGTAGCAGGTATCAGTGCGTCTACTATATTTTCTTCACTCGGCTATAATCTTATACCACCACTGGAGGAATTACAAACAGCAATTTTCCCCTCAACCTTCTGCCACTGCAATCACCATACCATTTGAACACCGTCTACATAAAAATCAACATTAAGGTCCCTGGCTGACCATTCAGACCACTGCTAGCACTTCTTACAAGGATCATAATTTATGAGAGTCTGAAACTACGTTACCTGCATATACATGCACCTCTCAGTTATGTCCTTCACTACCTCATTTGCACATCATAATCACAAATTTGTGCAAAAACATGACAAATGGGCATCTCACGAACCACACTCAACTGCTCTTGTGCACTATATGCGAGTGTGAGCATCCATGTGCATGTCATAATTAGGCAATCTGGCTTCAGTATCTGTCCAGAACTGTACAGCTGTAGAATATGTATGTATACAAGCCAGTTTTAGAGTCTCAGAATCATGCAATGGTTTGGGTTGGAAGAGACCTTAAGGATCATCTAGTTTCAACATCCCTGCCACACATAGAAACATTTTCCACTAGACAAGGTTGCTCAAAGTCCCATCTAACCTGGCCTTGGACACTTCTAGGGATGGAGCATTCACAACTTCTCTGGGCAACCTGTTCAAATGTCTCACCACCCTCACAGTAAAGAATTTTTTTCCTAATAGCTAATCTAAATCTACCCGCTTTCATCTTAAAGCCATTCCCTCTTGTCCTATCACAACACCCCTTTTAAAAAGTCCCTCTTCAGCTTTCTTGTAGGTCCCTTTTAGCTATTGGAAGGCTTCTTATAATGTCTCCCCAGAGCCTTCTCTTCTCCAGGCTGAACAACCCCAACTCTCTCAGCCTGTCTCCACAGGAGAGGTGCTCTAGTTCTCTGATCATCTTTGTGGCCCTCCTCTGGACTTGCTCCAACTGCTCCATGTCCTTCCAATGTTGGGGGACCCTACACACAGACTCCAGGTGGAGTCTCACGAGAGCCGAGTAGAGCAAGAGAATCACCTCCCTTGACCTGCTGGTCACACTTCTTTTGATGCAGCCCAGCATATGGGTTGGCCTTCTGGGCTGCAAGCATACACTGCCGGTTCATGTTGAGTTTCTTGTCAACCAACATCCCTATGTCCTCCTCCTCAGGGCTGCTCTCAATCCAGTCTCCACCCAACCTGTATTTATGCTTGGGATTGTCCTGACCCACGTGCAGGACCTTGCACTTGGCCTTATTGAACTTCATGAGGTCAGCACCAATCCACCTCTCAAGCCTGTCAAGGTCCCTCTGGATTGCATCCCTTCCCTCCAGTGCATTGACTGAACCACAAAGCTTGGCATCATAAGCAAACTTGCTGAGGGTGGACTCAACCCCACTGTCCACATTACCAACAAAGATGTTGAATAGTGCCAGTCCCAACAACGACACCTGAGGGACACCTCTTGTTACTGGTCTCCAATGTGACAATGAGCCATTGATCACAACTCTTTGAGTACGACCAACCAGCCAATCCCTTATCCACTGAGTGGTCCATCCATTGAATCTATGCTCCTCCAGTTTAGGTACAAGGAAATTTAGTGATAAGGGAAACTACGTAACAAAAAAGGGGTAAATTTCTTTTTCATGATACTCTGATAACAGTGGCAAAAAAACCCCACTGTTCAAACAACCTCACCTTTATAATCCTTTAAAGTACTTCTTAGACTTATAGCAACACATTTTTCTTTGTTTCAGAGATATAACTAGAAATTGCATTGACAGCTGAGAATTTGAAGATGTCTAGGGTTTTTTTATTTTTTTTTACTTTAGAACTTTTCAGTTCCTCATTTCTGTATTTTTTAACAGTTACAGTTAAATTCAATAACCACTGAACTAACACTGCAAAATGCACTGTTCAACAGGAACAAATATTTTTATTATTACTACTTAGAGACCAAAGTTATCATGAGGAAAGGGAACCCTCCCATGTGAGAGAATATTGAGATACAGAGGTCATCCTCTCCCTCAGTGATGGCCACTAGTTCAAATCCCATTCAGGGATGCGATTTTAGCTAAATCCATTATCTAAAATCCCATTCAGGCCAACAACAACAAAACCATCCCTATCTCCTAGGTACAATTTGTCCAACGTATGAGAAAACTGAGCTTGATCATTTTGTTTCCTTGTGTATCAGCATGCAAATTTTAAGTAGAGGGCCTTTCAAGCAATACCAATAATCTTACTCTAAGCTCAGAATGAAAGAAAACAGGCAGGAAACATGCTGTTCTGACACAGAGATGGTGTCTTTTCCTGGTATGCTCTAAGGGCAACACAGGGAAGATGTACCACATACCTGTTTGGGGAATTTATTCAGGAGCACTGTTCCCAAGATAGGCTGGCAGATGTCTATATAGAGAAACAAAACCAGCCATCTGCCTGACCCATTCACCTCATATAAGGTGAAAGGGGACACCATTTTATATTCTTGTGTTATTTCTCAAGTCACAGAGAAAGAATGCTTGTTACAGGCCTTGTGTTTTGGGGGAAAAAAAAAAAAGGATTATATGAGGAGTGATTCTGGATCGAACAGAAAAGAAACCTGGCAAAGCTTTCCATTTCCACACAGATCCTCAGGAGATTTGCCTTCCAGTTTCCAAACAGAAGCCTAAATGGTGTTTTCACACTTTCTTTCCATTATTGTCCTTGCCTCACTGATGTGAATAGTGCCACTGAATTAAGCATCCTCAGTGTGACACAAGAGAATTGCAAAATACAACTGCTGGAATATGTTGCTATTCACTTGCGTTTACATGTTTTTTTAGAAGAAAGATTTGTGTCTTAATAGAAAAAAAAAAGGGAGAGAGAGAGCAGGATGATTCCCAGTGGAGTTTTGAAGCATGCCTAATAAGCTGATTTAGTAGCTAACAACTTTGAAAAAAAATGTCATTTGAATGCTCTAAAATAGTTTCTGCTCTCAAAGACTACCAGTATCAGGGGACTCTTTATCATGTTTCTGTCTCCGGATGTAGCTCATCCCAGTTGTTGAAAATGAGAATGACTAGATGTGAAAAAATCAGTATATCCACTTATACAAACTTCATGTCTGAAATGACTGCATTGACCCCAATAACACACACCCCCTCCCGCTTATTTTATTTGTGGTTTTGTGGAGGTTTTTTAAAACGACCTACGGGGCTTTGGATCCTCTGTAAGTAAAAATGGAAAATGCTAAATGCTGCCAGGTTTCACACAGCATATGTGACTGGCAAACTCTCCCTGTTGTTTGACACTTGAATTATTTCATGCTAACTCTGCTTCCGTGCATACACACAGACACCACCTGCATGGTCACACATATGCATCCTCACAATCACGGAAGGGTAGAGTGGACAACTGCATTTGCTTTGAAGACAGCTTCCCATCAAGTTAGCATATGGTGATAGCATGCTGAGTGACAACTGGATGATTGGTTTCTGGGACAAACTCAAGCTTGTAGCCTTGAGAATAGCAAAGTAAGAGGTTTTTAGGGAGGTGATGCCCCTGCCTTTAGGAAGACAGCTGCCCAATGCAAGAGCATCTCCCAGAAGACTGGAATTGGCAATAGTTGGTGCTATTCTTGACTGAAGAGAATAGCACACTGCAGAACAGATGACTGAATGTGAAATAAGGAGGGGTACCGATAAGAAGGTAGGGAAGGAAATAAAAATCCTTGTTTCCCTCCTCTGCAGGATATGCAAGCAAATCAGATCATTGCTACTGAAGCAAATTAGCACCCTTTCCTGCCACATAACACTGTTATCTGGAGTGCTAGACTCTGCCTTGTCTTTCTCTCCTCACATAAACATGGTCCTCACTTAATTCCTTTTGCTGAGCTTGCTGGAGTGGTGCAGATGTCTCACATGGAATTACCTTTGGTCTCTGTCTTCCAGTTTGTAACACTAGATGTGGGGAAATGACTGGATGGGACAAAAAACCTAATGTACTAGCATTTGTCTAAGCTATCTTGTCCCTCATTCTCTGATCCTACCAGATTTTGCATTCAGTTTCACTGAATAATCACATAGTAATTTTCACTTAAAAAACAGAGGTAAGAAAGCCTCTTCACTGTCTCGCAAACTTTGCTGCTTGTCTCTTCTTCTCCCATCATTTTCCTTACATTTTCTTTGCCACTTTTTTTTTGTTTTCACTGGAATTCCTTCCCTCTTCTTCGACGCTGTGGTTCTTCATGAGCTTTCTTATCCCTTAGTCCTTCTGATGAACCTTTATTTTCATTTTATCTTTGGAATAAAGACAATAAATAAAAAAGTAACATTGCTTAGTTGGAGTCCAGATAATAATGGTCCATTCTGAATGAAATACATAAGCCAGTCTTACAGCAGGCATCTTAACATACTCAGTTCTCATCCTCTGGTCTCTTTTAATGCTATGTAGCCAAACCAAACACTATAGGTCCATAATAAAATACCTCCTGCTCCGGGACATGTTTGGGAAGTACAGCATTTTCTTCTATCAATCAGAAGTAAAGATATTTCATTTCGGGGTTTTTTTAAAAAATGCATGACTTCCCTCTTTCATATAACAGTTCATCACTTAATAAAATAAAACAAAACAAAGATATTAGCATAAATTAAATCACATTCTGAGGACAAATTCCTTTCTATTAACATAGTATTCCAAACCCCATTTTTTCTTCTTGAAGTGATGCTTTATTTCAGTATCTTTCATTTGAAAACAGTATGTCAGAGTGGAACAGTGACCTAATGTTGTCCAAAAAACCCGCCATATGCACTGAAAACTAACAACTGCATGCTTTAATGTAGACTGAACCAACCAATCGCACTCCATAATGCAACTGACACTATACATAGTTTAAGTGAATTCCATAAGTCTCCAAGATTGGAAATTGTACATAGGCAATTGTATTATATATAAATATCTATATAATCCTATTTTATATAGCCTCATTTTTAAATGAATGTTTACATATATTAAGTATAATAAAGAGACTGATGGAAGGACAAGATCTAGGTTTGACCCTCAAATAGGCAAAAAGTGTTGTTTTCCTTCCAGACAGTTACAAATACTCATTTATCTTAGTTTTTAAAGTGCTCCTCTGGTAAGGTAGGGACCATAAATATCTGTTGCCAATTGCTTATTGAAAGCCTTCTTCCCTTGCACTCATGTAGAACTCCTCCAGCTTCCTAATGACCTTTCTTCTATCTCCAGAAAACCTCTGACTATTTGCAGTTAAAGCTATTATTTTGTAAATGCAAATACATACATCAGTGGCAAGTATACTTCAGCTCCAGAATGGCTCCACTGCTCAGTATGAGCCTTCATGATTTTCATAGGTAACCTTTGTTTCTGCTGGAGCAAATGATACAGTTCTAAGTGCTACAGACCTGTCCTTGCTGCAGCACAGTTCAGAGAGCACAATGACAATGCCAGTACAGGATTTTTTCTTAGATGCTTTACTTTCTGTCTAAGGTGAAAGAGATACAGTTATCACTGGTTTAGCTGGTGGAGCTAGTATCAGATATATACAGAGCAAATGGTTTAATCATTAGAACAGATGCTTCTGAGCTTACAGCCACGGATTTAAACCCCAACTGGGAATTCACCGTTAGCCCTCTCATTAGCATAAATTGATTGCTCTGATTGGCTAATCACTTAATTAGGAAAGAGATCCTTAATAGAGAACCATTTTGGAATAGTTTCTATAACTACAGGATTTTCTTAGGCATGTTCCATTTAGACATTAGACTCTACTTGTAACTTGCCATCTATGTGGTATTATCATGAATATACCACAGAGCATATTGACTTTCTTCTAACTTTCGAAACCTGTAAAATGAGGAGAATAAAGAATTTTTGCTCAGCTTTCTACACAGATTTGTTCAAATTCTCCAACGCCCTTCTCCATCACAATGCAGAGTGTATTACAAAGTAAAGTTTCACTGTCACCTCCTTCACTGCCCTTAAATGCCCAAGCTAACACTGCTCTTGAATCACAGAAGTGTAGTTCTTGGGTGCAAAGTAGAAGACCCTGTGCTGCCTCAAAGAGCAATTTAAGCTACCATCTGCATTCCTTACAAGGTCGGCCCTAACAGTGATACGACAGGAGGAGCCGAGTTTTCTAGTTAAAGGTAACAGATGATACAGCATGTTATGCTGAAAAGGTATGAATAAGATATAAGGAAATTGTCTCAAAGGCCAGCCCAGTAGCTCTCTGAAAGAATTCCATGGGGTCTGCCGCTTTCCCTCTCAGATGAGCCAGATTAACCACCTCACCCAGTGGCATCATAAAGTAACTAGTTTAAAACAGCACTTCAAGAGCTTTTTAAAAGCAAGAATTAAGTGAGTCTGTCTCATTTAATTTCATTTAATGTAAGCAAGCCTCTGAACTGCATTCCTTTGCTCTAACACTGAGCTTGAAGCCTTGCTGGCTGATTAATGCCAAGCTGTTTGAAGTATACTCTTTTCTTATCTAGCACTGTGCAGGCCTCACTACAGCCTGGGGAGACCCACTGGTAAGTCAGAGCTTGGGGAGATTTTTGTCTGCTCTTCACAGAGAGGGATGGAGGCCAGATAAGCCTCATGCTATAAAACAGAAAACAAAATGAAAACCTGTTGCCAACACTGAAAAACTTGTTTATATGGAAACCAGGGGGAACACACCGCACTATAACACCTACTTGCTCCGTCTGCCTACTTGTGTATGACTTTCACTTCATCAATGCATTAACGTCTTCTCAATTTAAAATAATCAGGTACCATTACCAAAATTTTATATTTCTATGCAGATGTCCTTTTAAATTCTATTTAAGCTTCTGACATAATGTAGATGTGCATAATAATAAAAGTAATTCCAGGAAATACTTGGTTAGCCTCTAAAAGGGTAGCTATGAAGACCCTTCCTCCCAGAGTTGGGCCAGTTAACTTCACATCATGTTCACAGTGAACTCACACTGTCTCTCTGATCTTTTGAAATCCACAGATATTATGGTTCCCAAGGAAATAAAATTTAAGGTACCAACATTGCGAGCAACTTAAATAAGTACACATTTGTACACTGGTGATTATTTCTGTTGCCACAGTTAAGATGGACTAAGAAAACTGCTTATTGGAAGCACATCCTGAAGGTATCATGCATTTTCTTTTCTGCTGGGAAGTTGTGTAAATACATTACTTTGATAACATTAAATGATACTTCATTCTAGATGTCCAAAGCTGATGGGTGTTGGAGCCAAAGAAATGAAAACAATACGTAAGCAGTTCTTGCCTTAGTATGACAGTTTTGTACAGTCACCAACTAAGAACAGCTCCCTCATCAACAGCATGCACAGAGATCAAGAGAGAAAAAATACTAAAATTGAAGGTCTTTCCTCATAGCTTTCAGCTGAACTTAGAAGGCTTAGAACAGGTGAAAGAGTTCAGAAGTACCACACTGTAGTAAGAGTTGGCTGAAGCACATTTGTCTGTCAGTGCTGTTATTTGAAAGGATTGTGAAGCATTAATGGGCATGAGGGGGGTAAAAAAAAAAAAAAAAAAAAAAAAATAAGAAACCCACACAAAAAAAACCCGAACAAACAAAAGAGTCTTCTTTTGAACTATGCAACATCAGGAAAGTTTCCACCTCAAAAATATTTATAACAGGCAAAAGAAAAGAACTTCTGCACTTCCTTGTTGGCAAATCTCAACTATGCTTCAGGAAAGCAACATATTGTTTTGCTGACCGGATGAACACTAGGTGATCTTTCTTTATTATATTACGGCCAATATGATAAAAAGGACATGGAGCTGGTGGAGCAAGTCCAGAGGAGGGCCACGAGGATGATAAGAGGACTGGAGCACCTCCTGTATGAAGACAGGCTGAGAAAGTTGGGGCTGTTCAGCCTGGAGAAGAGAAGACTGTGTGGAGATCTCATGGCAGCCTTCCAATATCTGAAGGGGGCCTATAAGGATGTTGGGGAGGGACTCTTCATTAGGGACTGCAGCGGCAGGACAAGGGGGAATGGGTTTAAACTTAAACAGGGGAAGTTTAGATTAGATATAAGGAAGAAGTTCTTCACAGTGAGGGTGGTGTGGCACTGGAATGGGTTGTCCAAGGAAGTTGTGAATGCTCCAACCCTGGCAGTGTTCAAGGCCAGGTTGAACAGAGCCTTAGGCGACACAGTTTAGTGTGTGGTGTCCCTGCTCATGGCAGGGGGGGTGGAACTAGATGATCTTAAGGTCCTTTCCAACCCAAACCATTCTATGATTCTATGATCTAAGAATACGAAGGACAGTTTGAATGAAGACTGTCTTCTATTAGATGAGCTGGTAGGGTTAGAAAAGAAGATGGGGTGGGGAAGGAAGTAGCAGCAGATCAAAATAACTTACTGGCCCCAACACACAGAGAAGCTTTTGGGGACATTCCCACACTGGATCCTTTTTCCTCCTCCCTTCTCACTTACTCTCTCAAAAAATTTTACCAGGGTTTATACAAAATATTGTCGCTCGTTATAAACCCTATGTCTTTAAATATCCTTTACTGCAGAGCACCATATGACCACCACAGGTCAAAGAATTACCCACTTCAGAGAAAAGGTCTGCTCTAATGCTCATGTATATTGAGAAGGGTTGAGTCACTTCAGAAAATTCACATCTTTGGACTAGGTTCTAGCTATTTACATACTGTGAGTATCTCTCTAAAAAAAGGAAACCAATCTGAATGCGAAAAGCACATAAGGTTATCAGACAATATTTTAAGATTAAAATCATCTTTAGCATCAGTAATATAGTTACTCAATGTAAATTTGAATGTATAGCTAATGAAGCCTTATGAAAATTTCTTTTCAAAATCTTTAGATGGCTTGCTGCTGATTTTTCCCTCTTCTCACTGCTTTAGTCTCCATTAAGTAATTTCAAATTTCTAGTATAAGACTGCTGCTTCTTCTCCTGCCCTCCTGGTCTATAATTGTCTCTTCACCTCCCCCCAAAAAACAATGTATACCGCATTTTAATGCACATCACTGCTTTGCTACAGATACTGAAGATTGTTAGGCTACGATTATACTTGAAAAACACTTTTTGAGCATGAAGGATATTGACTGAAATGGATTTTCTCCATCTTTGCATCATGCAGAGCAACCCTATTCTTTACTGTACTTTTTAAGGGAACAGAAATAAGTGGATTGTCCTCCATCTCTATTCACTGCCGGCCTTCAAAACTGAAATTTGCCAGTGTAAACAGGACTATAACTATTTAAAAATTACACAAATCCCACTACAGTGGATTTAAAGCTGTGAAGCAGCTTTAAACAATGCACTAAAAGGCACAAGAAACATTATCTGCTAACTGTGAGCCCCATTGGTGAGGCCAGTGTGGTCTCACTAGCTGTCTTCCCACACACATGTGCTGGTTTTGGCTGGGATAGAGTTAATTTTCTTCACAGTAGCTGGTATGGGGCCATGTTTTGGATTTGTGCTGAACAGTGTCGATAACACAGGGATGGTTTAGCTATGGCTGAGCAGTGCTTACACAATCAAGGCCTTTTCTGCCTCTCACCCCACCCCACCAGCGAGTAGGCTGGGGGTGCACAAGGAGCTGGGAGGGGACACAGCCAGGACAGACCCCACTGACCAAAGGGATATTCCATACCGTATGACATCATTCTTAGCATATGAAGCTGAGGTAAGAAGAAGGAAGGGGAGGGGGAGAGGGGGCATTTGGAATTCCAAAGTTTTATCTTCCCAATTAATCATTACACGTGACCAATCCCTGCTTTCCTGGAGATGGTTGAACACCTGCCTGCCCATGGGAAATGATGAATGAATTCTTTGTTTAGCTTTGCTTGTGTGCATGGTTTTTGCTTTACCTATTGAACTCTCTTTATCTCAACCCACAAGTTTTCTCACTTCTACTCTCCTGATTCTCTCCCCCATCCCACCAGGGGGAAGTGAGTGAGCGGCTGCGTGGGGCTTAGTTGCCAGCTGGGGTTAAACCATGACAACAGGTTAGTTCTATCAATATGCTACTCTTTGGATGGAAAGATTTCCTAAACACCTTTGAATCAAACAAATGGATGAGAGATCTCATTACCCACCATACTTTTAAAAAGCCTAGATCTTAGGGCTGTTGAGTGATCTTCCAGATGTAATTTCAACAGCATAAATCACAATGATACTCTGTACATGAAACCTAATACAAACATTCATTTTCTTGACTGACCTCTGTTAAAGAAAATTTCCTAAATACTAGTTTTCTCTTGGAATCTTAAAAGAAAATGAATGTATTTCTACTGGTCTTGAGCTCATAAATATCATTAACTCAGTGTTAATCCACTCTATATTAAAACTGGTGTCATTAATTTGCAATATTAGTCATGCAATGAGCATAGCAAATCACGAGTGTTTTCAGCCTTAGATGTAAACTGTTTTCTTAAAGCAAGGCAAAATTTGGAGAGAAATCTGTTACTAGACTGATACAGCAGGAGAATAACAACTTTCTAAACCTTTAATAGCACTGGAAACCAGCAATTACATTTTTTTCTTTTTTTTTGGTGAAAAGTCTGTTGCAGATGTTTTTAAGACAGGCATCTCTTCCTCACATTATAGTTGGGATGCTATATTTGTACTCACAACTGATGTGCTTTCATGTTCCTACAGATTGTGCCCTGCTTGCTTTTACAGTGTGGTGATTAGAGCATTAGGTGGTATCTTTCATATCTATCCCAATCCTAGGAAAGCACACTTCTCTACTGTGGAACTGGTTTGTTAAAGCATGAGGCAGAAAAACTGTATGTATTGTTTGGATTTTCAAGTTTGCTACTGAGAACTACATGGTTTTTCTGCTTTTCCAGAATCCTCACCAGTACAGGACAAAAACTGTTTATATAAAGGAAACATGGATTCTTACAAAGATATCTGTTCCCCCCCAAAAAAACCTAAAAAAACCCAAACAAACAAAAAAATCATTGCTAGTGAAGACAATTATTATGTAAAACAAAACAAACTGTACTTCATAAGCAGAGAAGAAAATGAGCACAGAGGCAAAATAGAGATCTGAGACTGATCTAGACCTCACATTGAGATCAAACTGACAGAAGCAATGCTCAAAAGCACCGCTTAATCTATTTGTGACTAAGGCGTTCAATGGTGCACATTCTCAGAGAAGAATACACTTTGTTACCCACATCATGCATGAAAAACTGCTTCTGAAAATGCTCTGGCAATCAAGTGATTTCATTAGGCTGATGCTTTCTTATTCATCATCCACTGATACACACACAGCACTACTTCAGATACTGGAAATGAAAAAAAAAGAACACCCCAACAAACACATTTGGGAGTTTATATAGGTTTGGTTTGGGGATGAATTCAAAAGAAAAATTAGATGCTAACTGCTGGTTCCTACACCATCTGCTTGTGGGCTAGTCCATGTGGTAGAACCTATATTCCCCATGAAACATCTGGATTTCATGTACCTGGCCTGCACGTGCTGAGTGGGCAATTGCCTATTAATGAGAAATGCTGTGGACTACAGATCATGTTAGATTTCATCTCCTTGTAATACTTAATTATCCTTAAGAATCCTTCTGGCTCCTAGGAAACATCCTCTAACATTCTCAAGCATCTTCCAAAATGCTTATACTCCCTCATCTCAAAAATCTGAGAAAAAGATAGTATCTTTAGGAAATACCAGCCTCAATGACAATGATGCTCTACTTTTTTTTTATTCTTCACCCCACTACTCCACCTTTTTATATTGTTTACACTGAAGCTGCTCTACTCTACAAAAAAGAATTTAGGATTCGCCATGCCAGAAAAAGAAGGAAACTCTATGCAACTGTGAAGCACTCTGATCAGAGCAGTCACCGGGAAACAGGCTCTCACAAGACCTGTTTCTGCATTTTGTCAAATTAACACTTACTGCAGCCTTCTAGAGATCAGAGATCTGTTCCAGATGAGAGTCTCCAAGTGATTAAGGTTGTAAAAGCACCTAAACCTAAGAGCTAGACAGAAGTGGTACCTCTGAGTCCTGGTAACACAAAGATTCCTTAATACCCACACTCAGGATTCTAAAAACAAATCTAACATGTTAAGGGTTCCCAGCTATTATTCTGGGAAGGGCTGTTTCTCAGCTATTTATATTAAACATGGGGCTAGGTTTGTACTTCAAAACTGGGGCTTTCCTCACTAGCGGCCCACAGTTCTTTCACGCTCCTCTGGATGGAAGACACCCCAAGATTCAAACCGTTGTGTGGCATGGATGGTATGCAGAGAAAGTTTTTCCTATTCCCTAGCTAAAAGACTGATTTAAACTGAGTCAGATTAAGAAAAAAAAAAACAAAACAAACTAACATAACCAAACAACAAAACAAAACAGGTCTGCTGAGACAGCACCACTTCCCATTTGTCTGTTAAGCCTGCTCAAGTAATTTTCTGCTCCTTTCTTTTGATTTGGGGGATAGCCACTGTGATTGTCTGATCTCCATACATAATCTCTGTTGCCACTTGCTGTGCACGGGCTTTTAGAAAAAAGCTGCAAGTGTTGAGAGAAGAAGAGAGTCTTACAGAAATTTATGATATGACTAATAACTGTCAAGAAGGAAAAAGTTGCTATTTTAGTCTGTAACATACAGCGGAGTATTCATTCTAAAAATCTCAATTACTGCTGATTATTGGCTTGTTGAAAATTTCAAAGGACAGCTAAGTCTGATGCACTTCATCCACTGCAGTTATACGTTTTGCTTCCATATGCCGGTCATTAGCTCCATTTCACTTCTAGCCAGGAAGGGACATTGCAAGCTAATCTATGTCATCATGTGATGTGCTTGAAAATGACAGCTCTCTTCGATGAGAAGCTCATGAAAATTGCAACCACGAAGAAAGGAGTGAAGGGGAGGACACAGAAAGCCAATGGATTTCTCAGAACTTTGGCAAGGTGCCCACTGATAACAAAACAGGCACCAACAGACACAAGAAACAGCTGACAACAACAGTTAAACCAGTCTTGGGCTCCACAGGAATCAGTCACTGAAAGCTATGGTGGCTTACATGAGCCTCTGGTGGGAATTTTTAGACAAAAGACCCAAACAGCTTGCAATGTTCTCATTATCTGCAAAACAAAGTGTGTTAATAAGTATGCCAGAACACTGCCTGTTTCTGAAGTCTGTATGCTGCAGACCTTTCTTCATCACTGGAAGTTGGAAAAATATTATCTCTAACAGGCGAGAAAGCTGGGCTAGGCACAAGGCACAGCTTAATATATAGAACACTTCAGCAAACTCATTTTTATTCTCTCTTGACTTCTTACAAGAAATTTCTTCTGTAAACCCATATTTGTCTTATATACGGAACATTAAATATACTACAGCAAAATTAACCATAAGTAAGTCATGATTTGTCATTATGGACTTATTTTAAATAGAGTCAACAGTTCCTGGTAACTGCGGCCTTACTGTAATGTTGAAACAAAAATATTGCATGTGAAAACAAATAGCAATGACCTGCACGTGTATCATTGCCCCCCTCCACCAAATCTTAGAGGGAGAGGTGACTCATTGTGAAGAAAAATATGAATAATTAAGATCTACTCTTCAATTACTTTTAGTCTTGATCCAAAGCCCACTCATGTCAATAATAGATTTTGTTGATTTTGAGGAGCCTGATGTGAACACATCCCAAACCAAAACTGGCATGCTAACCACTTCAATGCCAAGCAACTTATCCAAATATCATATATGCAGGTTACTCATATCTATTATCACTACCAAAAGTATCATCATTAATAAGAAAGAAATACACTACAATAACTCCATAATCTGGGCACAAATTATGGGTTATGATCTTATTCTAGTAATTACCTCAGTGTTGTTTAACTTGCTCATATCATGTGACAGGTAAACCAGATAAAAGCAATGCACTTTCTCCCTACTCCTGAATATGTAAAAATTACTACCTGGACATAAACTCCCCGCAAAACCATTAAAAGTTGAAGGTTGTGCCATTTGTTAGTGGAAAGGTCATTCCACTAACATTTGGAATCATGTCTCATGATCTGACATATGACTTCACATCAAAATGACTTGAGCATATTAATACAGCATTTTTTTTTCCTTCAGACCAGTACAAAGACTAATGATGTGGGTCCAGCTAATGTCACCCTCCTGTAACCATCAGATAAAGAGAGTGGAAAAATAAACAGCAAATGATTTTCTAAAAATTCTTCTCTACCTGTGGAAATTTCTAAATCTAGAAATGTTTGCCATCCTTCTCTCTCCCTTTGTCTCTCCTTTTAGGAAGATACAAGGCTCAATGAAAGCTGTAGAGCTCAGAAGGAAAGGAATAAAAACTGTACAATGTACACCTTGTTTTCTATCCTGCCACTCATAAGACCATGAATGCCTCAATACTGATCCCTGGGCAACACTACCTGTGACTGGCCAAAACCGGGATTCAACTCCATTCACCACCACTCTTTGGGCCCAAGCAATCAGACAGTTTCTTACGTAGCGAAGAGTACACCCGTCCAAGCCATGAACAGCCAGTTTCTCCAGCAGAATGCTGTGGGAAATGTCAAAGGCTTTACTAAAGTCTAGGTAGACAAAATTCACAGCCTTTGGGGATTAGAAACCCTAATTCCCATGTGACCATTCTCAGGCACTTCTGTGGTTTCCAACATATCAATAACCTGTGTGTCTTTGCTGCCACACAGATCTCCATCCCCGACCTCCATTCAAACAGCAGACCAAAGGACCTTGCTAGCACACTGTCCCTCAAACATTGGCATGTTACCCCCAGGCTTATCTCTGGCAAGCCTGGTTTTATCCCTTTTGCCCTTCAAATCTAGTTTAAAGCTCTTTCAATGAGCCCTACTAACCTCCCCTTTTGAGAGAGGTGTACCATGCCTGCTGCCAGAAGGCCTGATGTTGTGTGAATCAACCCATGATCATAAAACCCTAAATTCTGCCGGTGCCACCAGGCTTGGAGCCAGGTATTAATCTACTGACAGCTAGCATCTGCTTATGACCTTGCCAACTTTTAACATCAGTCCCAAAGCACCCTAAACAAACAGCTTTATGAAAATACTTGCCCCGCAGTACACAGTCTCAAAAGCAGAATAGTAAAAGTTAAAACTAAGAGAGTGCTAAGGCATACGGGGGCCAGGTGAACACAAGGAACTTGGTAGAAAAAACAAATATAGTGAAAAGACATCAACATGGAATTGGAGCACCCATGAACCAGTCTGACCCCAGGAATGTAGTCCTTCAGATTTGTAGCAACATTAACGTACAGGTCGGTCAACATGAGCACAGTGGTGTGTGGAGATTAATGGCATGGACCCAGCGCATCTTCATGGAGTGAATCACCTTATTGTCTACTGCTCTAACTTTTTATACCATTCTAACAACAGTTATTTTTAGCCTATTGCTCTAGCTTTCACACCATTCTGTTTGTAGCCTATCAGGTTTAGTTCCTGACTTACAGTTTGTTTTTTAACACTGTTCGCCGTCTCACAATCAGTCCCAGAATAGCCAGTCTCTTATCTTTATGCTCTCTCCTCTTCAGCCAGGTGTCTTGGCATCTTATGCTCTCTCCTCCTCAGCCAGCTGGGTTGCTCTGCTTGATTGCACAATGTACTTTGTTTCTTCTTTAACTCTTTCTTCTCCAGCCAAGCAGTTACTTCTCTTTGGCAATAATCAAATAGTTTCCATTGTCTCCCACAGTGGTGGTTCACTCCTTTATACCTACACTGCTGCCTAGAAAATGTATTGGTTTGGCATTTCTGAAGATTCTTAGCTCTAAGTAGCTTCTGTGAGCTCATTTTATCACATGCAAGCTGATTCATCTTTTGTAATCATCCTGATTACAGAATAGAAAGTCAGTGCTACTGGACTGCCCTCTACATGGGTAAATGACTTTTGGAATTCTAATTTAACAGCTGCTATATTTTGATACTAATCATTCCACATGCATCTATTGATACTTGCATGAGATTCAAAGACAGTTAATGAACAATAATAATGACAATTGTTTGATTTATTTTTCTTCCAAAAACCTGTCTTCAATGATTAATACTG